>NC_047628.2:10882989-11190133 GCF_009650485.2 Drosophila albomicans | reverse complement strand
TTAAAAGTCAATAAACTTTTGATTATCCTGTATATATCCTTTCAGTCGAACCTTGAATATTAATGTAATTTAAGAAATAATCTTCACATATTCGTTTCTTATTTAAACATAAATGATGCAGTTTTGTTACAAATAATACATACAAAATTTTGTTTTTGCAACATCAGTTGATGAAAAGGCAATAATAATTACACAAAGCAGTGTTTTATAGTGGGTGCTAAGAGTGTTTTTATTTTCCTTTTATTAGGCAGATGAATTCGACCAACAAATGGAAGAACAGTGCCGTATTTATAACTATACAAGTAAGAAAGCTACAGTCGAGTGTGCTCGACTGTGAGATACTCGCTACCCATTTTGAAACCAAAATATTGCGGAGCAGACTGATATGGCTAGAACGTCTCGGCTGTTGACGCTGATTAAGAATATATATACTTTATGGGGCCGGAGATGCCTTCTCTACCTGCCACATAGATTTCCTGCCGGCACAAAGTTATAATACCCTTCTACCCTATGGGTAGCGGGTATAAAAACAGTTGTGAAATGTTCATAGTTTTCAAATACAAATAATATTAAAGAGATTACAAGTAATAAATTGGTTCTTTATAGCTACTGCTAATGATTATTAAAATAAATTTAAAGATACCTTTGAAGAAAATTCCTCTTTTCAAGTCTAACAAGTTTAAGAGAATAGTAAATTATAAAAAGTATAGAAACAGGAAAAAAAGAAAAAAAAATAAACAAGTTTTACACTTCAAAATCAAAGCAACTACTAGAGAATTTATATACTAGATAGGAATACAAATATAAGTACTTAAAAAACCAAACAAAAAATGGCAAAATCTTCTTGCACAGGCGCTCTCAAGCCCGCCATCGTCTATCAGAAGCTAATGGTGGAAAACTTGACCGTTGTGCGTCCGCCTATATTAAAGATCTATTACTGGGAGAGTTTCGATATAACAGGGTGAGTTAAGTGACGGAAATTAAAATATTTTACATCATTCCATCCTTCATTCTTAGTCTCAACAAGAAACTGCGCTCTAATAAGAAGGAGCACGAACATGTTCTCACTATTCCGATACGTCAAATACAAAGTCAGCCGCTAAAGATGATCTTCTGGCTGCGGAACATGTCAGCGAAGCCCCTCAACATTAAACTGAGGCGCATTCAGAATTGTCAGTGCCAACCACAACAGACTCGAGTGGGTTTTAATCAGTTCCAAAAACTCTTCCATTGTCCACATCGTCGGCTCATTAATGTGAGCCAAGAAATTCTAAATATGCAACCAGATGAAGTTCTGCCTCTGAGCGTAACTGCTCAGTTCTATCTCTACGGCGAGCATTATCTAACCTATGAACTAACGTAAGTATTAATATCTATATATTATATGATATTATATATTATTTGTTTAGCACTGGCGATGAACGCAAATTCGAGTGGAGTTTTAAGTTGCAGATTTCGGAATTTGATCTGGAGAAATGTTTGCTCACCAACGAGCTGCTGCCCATAAACATAAAACAATTTCAGCACATTACACAACCGATTTGGGTACAGAATATAACCATGGCACATCTATCATTCGCCTTCTCATCGCGTGAACGCAACTGCAAGTTGCACAACTCGAATTTGACAGTGCCTCGCCAAAGTGTTTGGCCTCTGCTCATTGAGTATCGTCCTCTGGATTATGACAATGAGGTTAGTAGAAGCTTTAAACTGTTTCGCTTGCATTAATCTTCTGATTCATTAGATCGAGTTAATGCTGGCCTACGAAAATGCCAGGGCGCGTTATAAGATCAAGGCACGTGGTGTGATCACCGATGAGAATGAGGTAACTGATATGCCACTCAAGGATCGAGAATCTTCCGATTATCTCTTCATCATTTATCCGAATCGTTTGAACTTTGAGATCTGTGCCAAGGAAACTCGCACCCAGCTGGTCAACGTACACAATTCGGGACAGAAGTGCATGGAATTCCGTTGGCAAAAGTAAGCAAAGTATTTAATCAAATATCAATGCTTATTTATTCCCTCTTTTAGCTATATCATTAGCGACTTCTTTGCTGTCACCTTTGAGCCGCAAATCTTCCGCCTCAAGAGACATCATTCGAAGCTCTGTGAGATTCGCGTAGCGGTCTTTGAGCGTCTCGTCTTCTTCCGTCGCATTCCCATTGTGTTGGAGGTGCATCGCATTCTCGATCTTGCCACACAAATCGCCAAGGCGGAGCTCTCGGAAATCGAGTCCATCGACGATCCCAAGTGGAAGGAGGACAGTTATGTGGAGCACGTTTTTCTCCAACTAAATATTCGAGTGCATGTGCGCAACAACGAAGACAAAGCCGAGGATGTGGGCGATGAAATCGAAGGCAACTGTGAACCTTGCGGTGGAGTTGGCACCGAGGTAGCTGAGGGAGCTGCCGGGGATGGTTTACCCACAACACCAACTGCGGAGCAACAGAAGCTGCGGAGCGGGAGGAGTTAGTGAAGCGTTTGTCCAACAAGCGCAAACTGAATGCCAATGAAATTATCGAGCTGAGCATGGCCATCGATCATCGCATCACCATATTCGAGAAGCTCTTCTGGAAGTATCTCTCGAAAACGAACTTTATGCGCGTCTCACCTGAACGCACTCGCAATAAATTCAACAAGACCTACGAGCAGTTGATTGTCGCTTCGGATAGTTCCTTAAATCCACTAGCGACAAGCAATCAATCGTTTGTGGATCACAAGTAAGAAAGTAAGAACTATTTAAATTAAATCAAATTTTATTAATATTTTCTCCAGCGTTATTTTGTCCATACTTAATCGTCTCATGGTGGAGGCCATTAACGATCTGGCTAAGAACTGGATATTTATACCCTCCGATTATTACGACCGTACGAATTAAGCTCTTCAAAAGTTCTTAAATGTAAATGTTCTTCCTGCATTAAATAAGCTCAAATCGCAATTTGCATACTTTGCGGCTGCACATTTGAACCGCCCACACACATTCGCACACATGTAAGGACACACGACCGCAGCGCCATCTTGTGGAAATTTATGTTACTTTTAGCCCACGCCCAGGCGACATTTGTGCTGCTGCCTGGTCAGTGCAGAATTTATGTCTGTGCCCGAAAGTATGCAATGTCTAATGCACTTTTCGCAAAGCCAGCAAAGCCAAGAGCACAAATCGGAGACATAAAGTCTCCGACTTTCACCTTGCCTGGCAATTAGATAATGCAATTTATGCGGTATGTATTAAAGCGCAACTTGCACAAATTGCATTTCTTAATCTAAATTAAATTTGAGATATACACACCTGCAAAAGAGCAATGCAAGCACTGAAATTTAACGCCATTAAATGTAAGTAATAACAGCAGCAATTTACGTTAAGCACTTTTTTGAGACGCGAGCGGTGACAACAACCCCGACTATGACAACTTATCAAGCGCGCTTTTGGCAAGCTAGTCAACGATTGAAGACCAGCTTTAGCAACTTTCCATGGAGAGTTTGTAGATTTTTACTTTGCCGACAATTGAAACAAATGCATAAACACTTTTAAAGCAAATTGCGTATTGAAATAATTGCACTGAAAACTTTTAATAAAATGCAGCTTGTAAATGTTCGCGAAACAACAACAACGAAACACTTCAACACACTCTCAAGCGCTCAGTGTCCTGAGCTCCGATTGGATTAGAGTTTTGGAGATTTTCACTAGACCGGCATTTACAGCGCAATTTGTGATGCTGCACATTATTTGATGGTTTTTTTTTATTGGGATTTCACAGTATTACATTAAAGTAAGTGTATTTTTAAATATACATCACTATTTTGTTTACGCGTATGCAGCAACTTCGAAAACACGTCACAGACTTTGTTGCATTCTCTGCTTTCTTTGTTAATCAACTGAATCTAAAATTCATCGTTATCGGAAATCGAAATGGTTAACTAACCGAATTATCGTTTAGCTTGGTCGTTCTTGTGATCGCTTTGGTTCCACACAGCTTACTTATCGTTCATCTAGTTCAATTATCGATTGTAAAGGTTTAATTCCTTAAAAACAAATATATACTTACTCAACGCCAACAGTTGCTAAATTGTAAAAGACGGATTATTAAACACATCATTTCATAGCTTTATTGAATAAATTGTTGTTACCTTCATTTGAGTGTTCGTGTGTGTTTTTTGCTGTTGTAAATTCTCAGAGTAATCCATAATGAAGTTTAATTGATTCTTAATAAATCTTGCACAGAGTATACCATAAATATGCTTTATAAACTTGCTTCTTATTTTGTTTTTGGGTTTTCTTTTATTTTTTGTTTTTGGTTTTCGTTTAAGTTAAATTGAATGAAAATTCGAAGAAAATTGTTTAAGGTGTGTCAATGTGTGTGTGTGTGTGTGTGTGTGTGTGGATGTGAGTGTTCATGTGTGTGTGTGTGTGTGGTTTTTATGAGAGAATTCGACTGTAATTCAATAGATAAATATGCAATTTTAATTAAATTGGAATAATTGTTTGCTCATTTCTGACATGATTAAGTTAAATATTTGCTACTACAATACGTTACGGCCCACCAATATTTTGACTATGTTTATAACGACGAGAAAAAAAACATTTCATAGTTTTCTTTTTTGTTTTTTGTCATCTTTTGGTTTTCTTTTATATGTTGTATCTGCTGTGCCTTCCTCAAATACGATCGATATATATATATAAGCTAAACCATAGACGATAATAGAAATAAGTTGATTTCTTTTCATTCCATATAAGTATGTTGAATTAAATACGTTACACATTGTAAATTATGCAGTTTATGTTGAGCTCGAGCTTGAAAGAACTAATGTCACTCATTTCCCCGATTCATAATTTCTTTCCACTTTTCAATCTTTTCAAGAAAGTGTTTATGCAATTTGTAATGCATTCAACTAGAGTGCTTAAAATTAGTACCTTTGACTAAGTTGTTTTTCGACTAAGATTGGTTTATACATAATTCATTTAATATATATTCTTTAGTTTTTTCGATTTTCGATTTTGTTTTTTGTATTTTTTTGTTGCTTTTTTTTTGTTCTTTGCGATACTTTGTTTAATAACATTGAATGCAAACATATAGAAAGAGCATTTTTTTCGACCTTAACTTTACTGCTGACATGCACTACAAAATTGGATAGATATAATATATATTATTTTAGAGATTTGTAATTTTTTGTTGTTTTTTGTTAAACACATGCCGAAAGTTGTGTGAAATATTTAGGGTATATTCAATTGGATACTTTTGTAAATGATTTGGATAACGAAAAATACAATTAAGAGACGAAAAAATTGGGAATATTAGAGTTACGATTATTGGAATACGAAAATGATTGCTTGAATATTCCAATTAACAACTTGTGTCAGTTCAGTTAAGCTATGTTTGCCTACAAGCATTCTCAATAAGTTTTTTTCTTCTCGTCTTCGTCTTTGTCTTTGGCTATTCAACATTCATTGTAAGTAAGAAAGTTAGTGGTGAGTTTAAAGGGGACGCGGTGTCTGTTTTTTTGTTTTGTTTTGCTTTGTTTTTGTTTGTATGTATTTTGTATGTCGAGTATGAGAGACATTTAAGAGAGAGAGCAGCATGAACGAGTTCCGGAACTAGTTCGGATCCCGGAACTCGCCTGCAGGCATTGCACAACCTTTTTGGTTTAAAACGCGAATGTGCCTCGAAACGACGAACAAAAAACGTGACGACTTCTCGCTAGATCGCCAGATCTTTCTTTATCTTTATCTGTATCTTTATATCTTTTACTTGATACTCTTCTTTATACGTAATAAGTGTATGCACTATCCTCATATATATTTGTTGTTTTTGGTGTAAAAGTATAAAAGTGTACCATATTTAAACGTCTGTAAACGACAGTTTCGCGTTTTATATTCCATTTTGTTCTTTACTTTTTAGTTAAAACTTGTGGTAACTTTTCGTATCCTTGTTATAGATATCATCATCATCATCATCTTCATTCTTTTTATCATCATGCTCTTTTCTCATATTTGTGTTTTTTTTTTTAATATTTTCAGTTTAAAGATATGCGTTTTGTTTTCTGTTCATCGTCTACGTTTTCTTCGTTTTTTGTTTTGTTTGTCTTCATGTTTTCTTTTTCTTTAAATGTTAACATTATTGCGTTTTTCCATGTAAAAATTATAAAGTTGCTTTTTTAGTTTTCTTTTTTTGCTTTTAGTCTTTTTCCATTAGTTTAACTTTTGTTTTCTTCAGATCCTATGCGCTGTTTTATTACGTATTCTTGATTTTTTGTTTTTTTGTATTTATTTTTATATATATATTTTTTTTTGTTTTTTGTATATTATTGTGCGGTGTTTTGTTCGTTACCAATACCTTTAAGTATATAATATGTATATATAATATAATATAATATATTGTATATATAGTACTCATGTATATGTTTAAATTTTTAAAATACTTTCTTGGTTTTTTTTTGTTTTTCATTCTTCGGTTTTTTTTTTGTATTTGTATTTTATTTATATAAAACATTTTTCCGTTAAAAAATGTATATATAATCGATTGCTTTTTGTTGTTATTCTTGTTGTTGTTGCTGTCATGCAATGATTTCAGAATTTGCATCACGCATTCTGCATTCCGGATTTCCGTTTCGCTACTCAAATCGCACTTGCACAAAAAAATTGTGCTGCATGCTTCATTTGTAAAAAACGTTTCCCTTGGTGTTTTATTCTTGTAGTTTTTTTGTTTTTTCGAGATTAATGGAAGGTTTGTTCTTGTTGTTGTCTTATAAATCGCATAAAAGCAACGAATTTTATTTTATTTGGTTTTTAGTTTTGTCTAAATTTCAGTCAAGCATTTGCGCATGAAAATGGCTGTCGACGATTTTGTCGCGATTACGATTCGTAAACTCAGCTCACGATGTTGTTTTTTTTCTTTTTTGTTTTGTTTTGTTTAACGCGGAAGTGAAGTGAAAACAAACCGTTCTACAAATGTTAAATGTTAGAAGCTAGGGCCTATGCACTACACACAATACACATATCGTAATATAATCATAATCGTAAATATACATATAATAATTGTTGTTGTTGTTTTCTTGCTTCTGCTGTTGTTGTTGTTGTTGATTACTTTTAAATAGTTGCAATAAATTTACTTGACGTATACATGAAAGTGTTTTTTTTGCTTTGTGGTTTGTTTATGCCATGAGTTAAATATGTATTTTTAATATTTTCTTTTCTGTTCTTTTATGTATAAACATTTAAAATTTTCAATACACAACATCAATATATTGTTAATCATATATAATATATTTTTTTTGGTTTTGTTTTTGTTTTTTTGTTGTTGTTTATAAATAGTTATAGATTTTTTTATATAGATATATATTCATATATATATATTTTAGTTTTTAGCATAGTCGAACGTGTTTTTTTATTTTAACATTGCGAATTGCTTCGGGATGACAGGAAACTGAAAAAATTAAACAATATTTAGATGAGTATGAATAATGCTAATGAAAAAGTACAGTGGGTTTAAGTTTATAATTATAACAAGACTTCATTTTCTTTTTTTTTCTTTTATGATTGAGCTAGTTTTTGCAAGGAAATCTCTCAAGCACCATGTTTTTCATCAGTTTTTCTTCAACTTTTCCACTTTTCCAGCCTATTGCTGTGTTTTTTTGCTGTTTGCCTGGCTCATTTTAGTTTAAATGCATTTCGCTAGATTTTTCCAACATTTTTTACTTTGCGTAAAATTTTCACTCGTATCAAGAATTTTTCGTGTTTGTATTTTATATTTTTGGTTTCTTCTTTATTTATTTTATAGGTAATTTGGCAATTTTCATTTTGCATTAATTGTTCGTTCCTTTATTATTGCTGTTTGGGTTTGTTTCTTGGTTTAAACAAATTCGTTTTGCTGAAACGCGTTTTGTCATTTAATATTACTTTCTTTCTTTTTATTTTTTTACTTCTTGTCTAGGGAGGGAATTTGTTTTAAATGTTTTCCTTGAATTTCGTAGACTTTTGGAATGGCAATGATTATTTTTATTTTTAAAATTGGTGTTTAATTGTTTTTATTATTTATTTAATATTATAATTAGTTTGCTTGGCTTGTTATTAAAATGATATTTACTTGTTGTTCTCTCTGATATTATTTTGCTGTTCGTTTAGCTTTAAATTTTTCTTAAAAATCGATTCGTTGTATTCGAAAAATTCTTAGTATTCATTTGTGTTATTTCGTTTTTCGATTAAAACTTTGTTTGTTTGTTGTATTTTCTTGTTGCCATTTCCATTTCATTTTGCTGCATTTCAGGATACGTGAAAAGTTTTTTTTAACAGATTGGAACATAAATTAAAATTGATCAGATGATTAAATACAAAACTGTGTGTGTGTGAATGTTTGTGTGTATTGAGTTTTAAGTATATTTTAATGCTTACACGATCTTTATTTTTAAGCAAAAGTTACACATTTAATCGTAACTTAAACATATCGCGAATATCTGTCGCCGATTTGCATTCATTTCATCAATTACATTTCATTTCTAACGCATTTCAGTTCTGTTTTGTTTTCTCTTCATTTTATAGTTTTCTTCGTATCAAATAGGCTTAAGTATCTGTGTTGTCATATTTCATCGGTTGGGGTCTTTGGCCTTTTCCAAATCTATTTAACTATTTGCTAGAGTACGTTGCTTTGTTCAAACAAAAACTTAACCATACATTTTCCCTCACTTTTTCTATGTTTTTTTTTCAGTATTTTCATTTGTTTTTTTTTTTTTTTTTTTTTTGGTTTTGGTAACTGCTGTGCTCTTTATTAGAGGCGACTAGAGTTTGCTGAGATACAGTTATTAAAAAAATAAAAATTAGTCAAGGATATAAAAAGTGTGTGTAGTTGAAAGCAAATGAAACAAATTCAAAGAGAACTAAAACTAAATTCAAAAACTTCAATAAAGAACAAAACTATGAAAATCAATTACAAACTAAATCATATATGTTTATAAATAAGATGAAGGATACAATTCCCTTCCTTACAAGAACCAATTGGACCAGGAGGGCATAAAAGAGGACTGATAATTGTTGTTGCTTTTGTTGCCAGCGGCTGTTGTTGTTGTCGACGTCGACGTGTTGTTGTTGCTGCTGTGGCCATGCCGTTGAGCATTCGAGCCGCTCGCTGTGGTGTCGCCGCTGCTGCTGTTGGCTGCACTGTTGGCCACGTTTGTGAGAAACTGGGCAAATTCCTGTTGCAGCTGCAGCTGCTGTTGCAGCAGCTCAAAGTGATTTTGTGGCTTGTTGTAGATGAATTTTGTAGATGTCTTCAATATGCCGCCTCCTGAACTGGATGATGAGTCGACATTGCTGTTGCCATTGCTGTGGTTGCTGCTGCTGTTGCCATTGCTGCTGGTTGTCGCCTTGTTGCTGCTGTTGCTTGTTGTGTTTGCTGTTTTGCCTGCTCGGCCATTTGTTGCAGTTGCTTTTGCTGACGACAACAGCGACACTGATTGCTTGTTGTTGTTGCTATTGCTGGTTGCTGCAACCTGCTGTTGCTGGGATTGTTGTTGCTGCTTCTGTTTGCTGATGTTGCCGTTGCTGTTGTTGTTGATGATGTGATTGTTGCTGTTGTGCTGCCTGTTGCTATGTTGATTTACATATTTGCCAAACTGAAAGGCAACGCCATTGCCATTGCTATTGCTCTTGCTCTTGCTGTTACTGTTGTTGCTATTGCTATTGCTGCCGTTGTGATTCTGATACGAATTCTGATTGCTGTGATTGTTGTTGTTGTTGTGATTAAGCACCAAACTATTGGCAGCCAGCGCCGCTGCCGCCGCATTGGCATTGACAACAGCAGCCAACTTGGTTAATAATTACGTTTGCTTATTCTTGTTGGTCTTGAAGCTAACTTGAAGTACCCGATTGCCCAGCGTGTAGCCATTCAGCGACTGGATGGCGAGCACAGCCTCCTCGTAGTTGGTCATGGTCACAAAGCCAAAGCCCTTGCACTTGTTACTCTGCAAGTCCCTTATGACCTGCAATACAAAATTGATTAATACGATGGGAAAAGAAAGCTGTCTTCGGATAGCCGAAGATTCAAATTTATGGGAGAGTTGCTTCCAGTTAAGTTTCCTTAACGAAAGTAAAGTATTCATCAATATACATATGTACATTGATCTTATAGAATGAGAATATATAAATTAGTCTGATATGGATATAAAGTTCGGGTTCACATGCAACGATTTTCTTAATCCTGATATGACGAAATAAATAACCCGCCTTGTGAAATGTTTTTTCCTTTTTCGAGCGTCAGTTTTATTCAGATTATCGATCAAGACTGACCGCGTTAAGTATTGGGAAGTACAGAGTCGTATTAGAGATGAGAGAGTAATAAAGAGAGCATAACATCAGGAAGGAGTTATTAGAATAACCGAGAAGGCGTAAAGTAAATATGTATGTTTGGCACTTGTCCTACTACTAAGTGAACTGTTATTAGCCCAACCGGTAAGAGCTAGGAGGCTGTAATTTGAACAGAAGAAAGTTTGATCGTGCAATAAGTAAAAGATTTTTAATTATTACTTCTATTTATCCAAATTCCTATCCTACATCCCTATGCAGTAAGATCAAAACCATTTATTTTCAGAATTAAGTTGCTCCAAGAGAAACAAATTAGTAATGACCATTGAGTCACCTACTTAAAAGAGATCAATAACGTAAGGGTTTCTAACCAATTAAACTTTTAAAAAATGTAGTTTGAAGAACTAAATGCTGTTAAATTACAACTTCTTTAAAATAATCGAGTAGTGCAAAATCACAAAGTTGCGGCTAGTCAAGTTAATATTAATATACTTTGCTATTTATAATGACTTCAGTTGCTGTTTCACGTTAGCGATCTCACCTTAACAGACTGCACGGCGCCAAATGGTCCAAACAGCTGCCAGAGCACATTCTCCTCGGTTTCAGGTGCCAAATTGTAGACGAAAATGCACCAACCGGAGCTGGTTATGGTGTTGCCTTGTATCATGCCATTGGTAATTAGATCACTGGTAAGCGGTGAATAGCGTGAGATCACAGAACTGTTTTGAGAAAATGAATGGAACTATAATTAGTATTTATGTAAAGTGAATGGTATATGGTACATTAGTATCCAATACTTATAGTAATATTGTAATATATATTACTATATAGTACATAGTATGTAGTATCTAGTATATAAAATATAGTATATAGTTTTTATTATATATAATATACCAAATAGTAGTATAATACAATAGTATATACCATATAGTATATAACTTATATACATATACTCAATATCAATAGCGAAGATTGTACAAATCAGAATATATATATAGTATATAGTATATAGTATATAGAATATATTGAATATTAACAGTGAAGATAGTATAATCTTTTGGTTTTCTATTAGCACATGCTAAAACTATATAGTATATACCGTATAGTAAATAGAATATACCAAATATTAAAAGTGAAAGCAGTATTATCCTTATGTTTTCTATTAGCACTCGCTATATACAAAATAATATACTATATAGTGTTGATGAAAGTATATTCTATATTCTATAGTATATTGTATATAGTATACATAATATTATCTTCACTCTTCATATTTAGTATATTCCTTTGGTTTTCTATTAGCACTCGCTATATAGTATATACCATATAGTATATAGAATATACCAAATATCAACTTTTCACTGTTGATTGTAGTATTATTCTTTGGTTTTCTATTAGCACTCGCTATATACTATACAATATACTATATAGTATATAGTACTATATAATATACTATATAGTATATATTATTATAATGTTGATATTAAGTATATTTTATAGTATATTATATATATAATACTATCTTCACTGTTGACTTCACTAAATATCAACAGTGCAAATAGTATTATCCTTTGGTTTTCTATCAGCACTCGCTTCTTCTAATTGGAATCCTTCTTCTGATCCCACTCTTCATCACCACTGACCTGTAACGACCCGCGTTGGGATGAATTGCGGCGGCGGCGGCTGCTGCAGCGGCTCCGGCTGCCGCGTTGGCTGGAAAGGCGCGTCCGCCGCGTGGATTTTGGGGGGCAATGTAGGCGGCGAGGGGTTGCATGCTGGTCTTGTTGCTGCTGGGATTGTTGGCAAACTTAACGGTTATCGGTTCGGTGGAATTCTTCGGTGTGGTGCCGTTTAGCTCCTTGATAGCGCGATCAGCCTCAAATCGCTGATCGAAGCGTATGAAGCCAACGCCCTTGGAGAGACCTTAATAGAATTAAGGAATGATAAAGTTCATAACTATTCTGCATGATCATCGGTCCAGCACAATAAAATGGACATGACTATTGAAAGTTTATAGATTGAACTAAATATGTTCTGTGATACATACTATTAATGGACTCGGCGCGTGCTTCTGTCAGTTTTAAATGGTTCACAACATAATAAGAGAAATAAATTAGAAAATGATTCATTTAAAAAAACGATAAAATAATTAACTAAATATCTAATATTAAAAAACCTAACATAAAGCATTGAAACAATAATCAATTAAAATGAATAATACATACAAATAAAGCAGGAGAATTTTTGTATAAGCAAATTGTAACTATATTCATAATGACAGCAATTAAATAACTTACTAATAAGCAACTATGACAATCAATATACAAATGGACATAATGAGTATTTAGACAGATCGATGGCAAAAATATCTAACGTAAAATGTTAAATAAAACCTACCGGCCGCATGTTCATCTTATTGTATTGAGTATTATATTTGACATTTGAGAATTTGGGATTTGATAGATTACATGAAAAAATAAATTTGTAAAAGAAATGTTGTATTAATAAAGAAATCGAAACTAAAAATACATATCTGAAAAGGGGTTTAGAGAGTGGACTTAAAACTAATCTGTTGTAATGCCATTGTTTTCTGATTATAATCAAAAAGAGATTAACAATCTAATGGGATATCTTGCTATCGGGACTCAAATCATATATTGAAATATTGAAGAAAAAAAAACTTAATTTAAAGACAAGTAGATTAAATAAACATATTCTTTCTTATTTATGCCCCCTAGGGTATTATATAAAATACAGAAAGGTTTTATCGCGGCGATATAGACATGTCCGTCTGTCTGTATGAACACCGAGATCTCAGAGAAAGATAGATAAAGATAGAGATATAATGTTTGCCACGCCTACTTCCGCCCCCGCAAATCGACGAAAAATGAATAACAATTGAAATTCAAGCTAGTTTCGTTTTTTATACATACAATAATAACTAATCTATATGATTTCTGAAAATTTAGTTGCGATTGTAGAAATTATTAAAGAATTAATTTTATTTGAGCAAAAACGACAACTAATTACGGGTCTTAGCTGCTCTGCTGTGGCTGACAAGCTGGTATATTGTACACGTTATCGTATATTTTGAATGCAGATCTATATCAATATACAAAATATAGCCTTTGGTTAATAAATTTTGAACATTTTAAAATTAATTTCGCACTGTTTTACTTTTATGGGTAACGGTATTTCACAGTCAAACACACTCTAAAGTAGCTTTCTTACTGGTTTTTGAATTTTCTTGAGTATTAAAGTCTACATTAAATATCTGTATCTATTCAACAATTTTAAACTAACGGAAAAGAATTGATATACTCCTTTAATAAAAAAGATTAATATTAATCAAAACAGTCTTATCTTTGTGACAACATTGTTGTCCAGCCTACTTTTCTTAAGTATGCAATAGTAAATCATTAAAAAGTAATTAGCAAATTGCTCCAAATCGATTAAAATGTTAGGAAACACATCAGTCTAACACAAAAGTAGAAGTTCTTATATAACAGAACCCTAAACATGCCTGGAACACATTTCCACATTTTCCAAGACATTCAACTCACCAGTGATATTATCACAAAGTATGCGCGAAGTGATGATCTTGCCGTATGGACTGAACAATGATTCCAAATCGGACTGTGTCATATTCTTTGGAAGACCCGATACATAGAGATTGGCGCCCTTGATGCTCTCTGAGCTGGGACGCGCAATGGAGACCTGCAGCGATTAGGCAGACAGATTAAATAAATGTTTAACGCGATAACAAAAGTTGAGTTGCCACCTTTATGGTTTTGTTTTGCAAACGAAGACCATTTAAAGCATTAATTGCCTTCTCAGCATCCTCTTGCTTTACATAGTTGACGAAGCCGTAGCCCAGACTTTGACCTAAATGAAAGAGAGACGAGTTTATTGATTTATCGATAAACGATAGTACGATAGTAAGACTCACCTGTGACCTTGTCGCGTATCAACTTGCAGCTCTCCACCTCGCCAAAGCTAACGAACAGCGAACGAATCTCGTCCTGCGACATTGTCTGTGGCAAATAGTTCACAATCAAATTCGTCTTGGGATCCGGTTCGTTGTTGTTGTTGTTGTTGTTATTATTGTTGTTGTTATTATTATTATTGTTGTTATTGTTATTGTTATTATTTGTATTATTGTTGTTGTTGTTTGTGGCTGCCGCATTGTTGTTGCTACTATTGCTGTTGTTGTTGTTATTGTTGTTGCTGCTGCTGTTGTTGTTGTTGTTGTTGGCTGCGGTTGCATTTTGATTGGCAGCGCCAACAGTTGCCGCAGCTGCCGCTGAAGTCGACGTCGAACCAGAGCCACCATTTTGTTGCGCCTGACTATTTGGCACATTGCCACCAGTTGTGGCAGCATTGCCACCTGCTCCAGCTGCAGTTCCAGCAGCATTGCCACCGCTGCCACTTCCACTTCCAGTGCCAGCTCCTGTTGGCTGCTGTTGCTGCTGCTGTTGCACCGCTGTCTGACCCTCAACCATCGCTCTGCTGCAAGGAAATGGATGAAATCAAGTGTAAACCGAAGCAAACTATTAGTTTAATCTGCTACAAAAAAATGGAATACAAATGATAAAAGCTAAACTTTTAGTGAATTGTCTCAACTGAAATTTCTTAATTACATTCCTTAACTGAATTTCTTTGGCTAAACTTTTTCTTCAATTCAATTAATTGTCAATTCACTCAAGTGAACGTATTCAATTTGAGGAAAAAACAATCTAAAGTCTACGATTTTAATGTGTTTGCACAGACGGATAAGAACTGCAAAAGAAAGTGATTTGGATTTGCCTTTCTTAAATGTTCAACTGTTCTGATTTAATTTCTCCACTTAACACTTAACAATAATTGCAATTTTGCGCTTTATATATTTAGACGTATTTATTTAAATATATAAAGTCAATTCTCTATAAAGCACAAAATACAAACGTACAATTCAAAATGTAAGTGTAGGAATAATTATATGGAAAGTATTCTCCCAAATGAAATCTATTATTCACAAAAAATTACATAGAAATTGAACGTTCAGCTGCGAAAAATGCAAAAAGCAAAATGTATATAAAATATTCTCTCTACATTTTAAAGTGTTAGGTGCTAAATATTAAACTAAAATAACTATATTTTTAGTATTAGCTTGACTCATCTCATTGCAATAAGGAATTGTGTTCGTATTTTCAATACAATTATAATAATATTAATATATAGTATTGTCATTATCTTTATCTTCTACATATTATTTTCTAATGTACAAAGATTATGTTACATAAATATAATCTAAATCAATATACAAAGTGACATCAATCTTCCCTCTGCTTTCTTCCCCTTCTTCCTTCCTGTTGCGAATAATTACTGAACTTATACTGAAATAAAAGTATTTACTCTCTTCCTTTCTCAATTTGTTCAATTCATCTTACACTTGCAAAATATCTACCTATTAACAATCAAAATACAAAAATAAAATTAAATTAATTAATCATCGAAAAATGTAAAGCTTAAGATTAGTGGGAAAACTTTACTGCTTTGTTATTCGAAAAGATAAATAGACTGGAAGTATACACTATTTGTTGGATAGCTTATAGAGTTATCTTTGAAATAATACTGCTGTTTTCGCGTTTCAGTAATCTGCAAATGTGAAAAAAATGCATCGATTAGTCGATTCTCAAATGGATAATTGCCATTGATTTGC
The DNA here is from genome assembly GCF_009650485.2 of Drosophila albomicans. Taxonomy (NCBI): domain Eukaryota; kingdom Metazoa; phylum Arthropoda; class Insecta; order Diptera; family Drosophilidae; genus Drosophila; species Drosophila albomicans. The sequence continues at coordinate 11,174,138 of NC_047628.2, read as the reverse complement.
ATTCTTTTTTGAACTTACCTTTCGACGCACGCACGATGCACAAGAGATGGGCAAACAGAAATGAGAAAATTCAACGAAAATTGATTGGATTCGAGTTGAATTAATGACTACAGAGAAAGAGAGAGAGAGACAGACTATAGTCTAGTTATAGGCGCTGGGCAAAGTGCGCTTAAGTACAGACTGTATCCACTACGTATACGTAATATGCTGGTATGGTATTCTTTGTCCGAAAGTTTAACTGCAACAAAGAAGCAAATACAATAAAAATCAATTATTTTAATTCAATTTAAATGATATGAAGGTGGCTGTTGTAGCAGGTAACAGAACAGGCGGAAGGCAGCAGTTTAGCAATCGACAATTGGCCAACTGGAAAAACATGGCCAACAATTTTAATGAAACCGTAGAAATGTGTGTGGTGATGAGGTGAGGTGAGTGTTCGGTTCTGTTTTTGGCCCATTTCCATTTGCATTTGCATTTCAGTTTTATTTTGCGGGTTGTTTGCGTTCGACAAATAGATTCGAAAACGCGACAGCAAAATCGATGTAATTAAAATGACGTTCACACTAATTGCGAGCGCAAAGAGTTTGAAGGTATTGTGGAAAGAAAGAAATAGCGAATAGCATTGCAAATAGTTTTGCAATCCAAATTGATTGAAGCATAAAAATTCCCTTTTGAACCAGAATTTATTCGGCATTATTGAAGTTCTTGTTGTGAATCAATGTTTAGTGTGCCAGATTTTAATTTACACATTTTTTTCAATTCATAGGTCAATAGCAGCTATATTATATTTAATATCTTTTTAATATTGTAAAAATCTAAAAAATAGTATATATATATTTTTAATATATAAGAAATTTAAGAAAAAATTTAATATGAAGATTTTTTTAGGTTTAATACTAATTATAATAATTAGGTTAATACTTCTTTAAGCTGTTCAACTAACGGACCAAATATATATATTACGAAAAGATATATTACAGATAATAACATAATCTAGTACTAATATCTGAATAAGTCTGAAAAGCTAACTTACTAAGCACATGGAAATATAAATGAGGTTTGAAAACAAAAGATTGATAAATATTTAAAAATTTTCAGCGCCATGATAAGAGGAAAGGAAAACCGCATGCATCAGAGGTATCTTTATATATGCTATAGATCTGGCTAAATATATATGACTGCATAGGTATTAATAGGCAACTATAGACAAATAGAATTATGTTTAGCCTTAACCTAGCAGCAACAACAGCAGAATAGCGCGATTCCATACGATATTTAATCAAGATCATCATATTTTACCTTATTTTATATTTTCTATTTGCTTTGTGGCCAAATGTTTTCTATTAATTTCGACGAGAATTTTTGCATCGCATCGCAAATCGTGCGAAAAACTAATATTTTAAAAATAAACAAACAACTAGCGGAAAGAGAGGATCGGAGGGAAGGAGAGAGAGAGAGAGTGAGAGGCATGTCGGAGAGCCGGCAAAAGTCGCCAGAGTTATATTTTCGAAATATTTTTAAAATAACAAAACGAACTGCGCAGAGAAGACATCGCGATGTCTGCAGCTGCTGCGACTGCGACGCATTTTTTTGAGGTTAAGTGGCGCGACATACGAAAACCAAAACGAAAACACATCAAAAAAATATTGAAATCGTTGGAAATTATATAAATTACAAGATACAATTCAAAAATGTTTTCAAAAACGTTGTTACCTTTATAATTTGATGCAATGAAAATAAAACTGAATAATGTAAATAAAACTTGTTGCTTTGTTGTTGTTTTCAATTATTTTGGGATTACTATTACGAAACACTTTTGGTTTTTGGGATTGCTGCGTACGAGTTGTTTGATTTTGTTTTGTTTTTCTTTTTGGATATTTCTAATATTCGTCGAAACCAAACAAAACGAACCGAAGAATTTGTAGCGAAAAAAAACAACTTATGCAAAAACTAAAATCGAATCGAACCGAACCGAACTGAAACCGAGAACTGAACCGAACCGATGACTAACAATAAGAATATAATCGTGATAATAATAATAATAATAATAATAATCAATAATAACAACAATAATAATAAGGAAATAAAATCAAACGGAAAGTAGAAAAAGAACACGTTCCTGCAACTCAACAGAACAGAAATAAACTGATTCAGCGAGCGGCATGGAAATTATTTTTATGCCGTCGTCGTCAACGCTGACGCTGTCAGCCGCAGCCGCAAACGAACATCACCCATAGCCTGCTGCATAGCCCCATGGGGGGAGCAGAGAGTGAGCGAGCGAGAGAGCGAATAAACTAGTCAAAAGTATTTCTAGCGAGAGAGAGCAATTTGCTGCTCTTTAGTTTTGTGTGGCGCTGTCGCTCTCTCATTGCTCAACGCAAGTAAATGAAGAGCGCTTTGCCCATGCGAAGCGGGTGGTTGTAGAGATCAGAGTAAACACACACAAACATGCAAATCTATGTGTGTGTGGGGAAGAAAGCACACTGCAATAATTGGATTACATGACAAAGTAAGAGCAAGACACATGTAGTACACACACATACTTAGTGTGCAAAAACCCAAAAGAACTCGATGGATGTCGAAGACAGCTGTTAAAATATTTCAGCGTCAGCTTGGCAACAAAAACAGCTGTCAAAGCCGGATAATTAATAGAATAAGCTATAGTTTCATTAAAAAAGATACGTTGCATTTTAATTCATTATTTAATGTCTTCATTTGAAAATTTTAGATTTTATTTGAAACAAAGTTCATGAAAATAAAATTGTAGATCATCAAATATAAATCCGAACTTGTAAATAATAAAATAATAATATAGATTACTTAGTTAAATTGCAATAATTATGGAAGATAATATCATAATTTTATAATTTACTTACGATATTTTATTTCATATACATTCTTATAATTTTAATTTTAAAGAGTTTATTACTTTAATTTCAGTCTAACAAAATAAATTACTTTTTCGAATGCTCAGTAACATACCAATTTTTACTAAGTAATTTCATCAATAATCAAACACCTTTACAAGGAATTCAAGGCATCGCAAACTATGCAATTACATTAGAAATTCCCTTGCAACATTGGCAGTATAATCAAAAATAATTCACACCCTCACATGTGAGGGAGGTGTAAACACTCCCGTCCCATCTTGTCTAATGCAACGCCTGCTGAAATTTTGAAACACAAACCGGCAATTTTCATTCATAAATTGTGTTTAATTTACTTCCGCTTAATTGATAGACGAAGGATTTCACGAAAGCTTTTTGCAAATGCCATACAAAAAGTGGAAGAACAAAACAAAAAAGTGACACACCTTATGAGGCGTAAGGCAGAAGTGCAAAGGCAAAGAAGTCTGTTGAAATAAAAAGGTGGAAGTAATATTGCTTTTGGGTGCGGCAGGAATCAAGAACCCGAGAGAGAGAGCGAAACTGCAGAAGAGCGTCGTGCAAAGAGTAACTGCAGTAGCAGCAGGCGACTGTCAGCTGAGCGCCCCTATGGATATGCAATATGCTGTGCAGTGTCGCCATTTTAGCTCATTTATTGCTAGATCTAGCTATTTTGAAACTGCAAAAGCTATAAGATTTTGTGAAATGCTATTAGCTAGAAATCTAGCAATTTTTTTTAATGCTTCGGCTACTCTTGGCACTTTTTAAAAAGCTCTTTTACTAATAGGATGTATTTTGAGGTTTAGTCATAAAATTTGCATTATAGTTCGATTCTGTTTATAGTTCATGTGCGCACTTAGTTCGTTCACTCATTAGCTAAATACAAATTGTGAAATTGTGAAGCAGTGCTGCCAATTTAGCAATTTAGTTGCTTTAGTTAATTTGCATTTTTTTTTTTAAAATGCTATTAGCTACAAATTTAGCAACTTTTTATTTCTCTTTTAGAAATTTTAGCTATTTAACTTAAATCCTTTTTATTATGTATTCCTTTTGTAACAGCAATGAAATTGGGGCTTGTATTCAACCAAGTGGTTCAATTATCTGAACTACTTGAGTTCACTGACTTGAAAAGTTAACTGCATTTCAAGTGTAATATTTGCCCCCTAAGTGTTAACAAAATCATAAAAATATGAAATCCTGTTTTTTTATTTTTAAATTCATGATTTTAATCTTAAATGAATTAAAAATGAACAAACATGATGAATAATGTCATTTAAAATATTTAGCAATTTTGTTGGCTATTTTTTGTATAATTTCAGCAATTTTTTGCAATTTTTATTTTTGAAATCTAGCAATTTTTGCTCCAGAGATTCTGGCAACACTGATGCTGTGTGATGTAAAGAGAGAAAAGCTCGCTCTGCTCTGCTCAGCTGCAAGCTGCGACGTCGACTGCGTTTTTTAGGTTAAATGACGGCTGCAGCCGGCGCAGCTGCAAGGCGCAATGTATGTGTATGCACGCGTGTGTGTGTGTAGGCGGCAAAGTGTAGAGAAATGCTCTGCGGCGCTGGGCCGCCCATTGAGCTCAGTTTTTACTATCGTGAGTGAGCAATGCAGGCAGAAGGCATCAGGCTTGCATGCATATGTGTATGTGTGCAGTGTACATATGTAAAAGCGAAAAATCGACCATGGGTGTGGGCACTTTGAATGCACACAACTACAACTACAGCTACAAACACAATAACAATTCGCCATATTATATATTTTATATTTCTTACTTTTGTATATATTTCTCGTTTAAAGTTTAAACTGCTGTTAAGTGCAAGACAGAGCGTGTTTTGATAAAAATATTCTTCACTTCGATTTTATTAGCTCTTCACAATTTTTTGTTTGCTTCGTTTGGTTTTTTGTTTGGAGAAAACTTGAAATTGATTTCGTTTTGCAAAATGAGCATTAAAATACCACGCACAAAATGTTAGATTTAAACCGATTTACACGCAATACGATGCACACATATACACATAGTATATATGCATATAGTGTATATATGTGTGTGTAAGTTATGTGAGTATGCTAGATGTGTGTATTATACCGATATACAACAATTTATAAACGACGACGATACGACGATAATCAAAAAACACAACTTGCTGCCGGAGAGTGCAAGAACTAAATGATTAAAGTGTTCAATTGCCGCCAGGATAAATGCAGCCAGGACGACGACGACAGAGCGTTGACGCCGACAGAGATGGCGGCGACTGCGACAGCGACGCCAAAAGCGCAGCTTACTGCAGCAGCTCTCTCTCTCTCTCTGTCTCTCTTCCCACATATTGGGTCGTACAGTTGAGTGCCGAAGCACACTGGGAGAAGCGAGGCGAAAACTGCGATGTTCTTATACTATAGGGTTGAAGGGTATTATATGTAACTTTGTGCCATACTAAGTATATATATTCTTGATCAGTATATGTAAGTATATATATTCGCCAACAGCCGAGAGGATATAGCCATGTCCGTATGTCCGTTAATACAGACAGACGGACATGACAATATATGGATCTGGATCTCAGAGACTATACGAAATACGAGTCATAATTCTTCGACAGCACTGGCTTTGTTTGCACGCAGATCGTTTCTTTCAATCTTTTGCCACGCTTTCGTCCACAAAATCGAATAATACACACATTAATAACTATACCTTTTATGATTCCTTAAAATTTGGTTGCGATCGGATAAAAATTATAGAAGTTACTGCTACGGCGACTAACTTCGGGTCTTTTGGTTTAATTTTCTTGTAGTACTATACCAATACACAAATATAGCTATTGGTATGTTTTCAGTATTTATCGGTATATTTTAAATTTGTTTTGATTTCATTACGGGGAGCAAGTATCTTGCAGTCTCGTTTTCGCATTGCAATGCAAAGTAAAGTAAAGTAAGCTTGCACAACCTCCTTACAATGAATTAATAGATATGTATGTAAACTGTTTTTATTAATTCATGACTTTCGTAACTTGGTTGTAATACAAATTTATGAAAATTATTTGAACATATTTACGATAGTGGGGAAGAAATAGTTGCCGTTTCCATTTAGCGTATAGGCGTGCTTACAAAGTATTTTCTTAGATCGCATAATTTAGTATCAAATTTGTATTTGTGCATCTGCACGTCACTGTGCATGCGAGAAGCGAGAAGCAAAGTTTCGATTGCAGAAATGGAGTAGAAGCGGAAGATGAAGCAAAGCGACACAACAATAACAAAAGCATGCAGCGCGGCCATTGCGCAGGTACAGCCAATACAGCCAGCCACCAACACCAGCAGCAACAGCAACAGCAAGCAAGCAATTCAACTCAATAACGGCGCTGCAAGTTCTCTCTCAGATGGTTGCGCTCTCTCACTCTCCAGCACTTAGCCGAATACCCTACATTTGAATACAAAACATAAACAAGGAAATGCAGCGAACACGAAACCAATTGCGGTAGGTTCTCTGTTTGACAGCGCAAGCAAAAGAGAGGAGTGAGTGAGTGTGTGTGTGTGGCTGAGAGAGTAAAGCGTGGTGAGAGAGAATATGCCGGCCGCAACGTTGGGCCAACAGCGAAAAAGGCACCCAAACAAATAGTTAAGCCACCGTACACACACACAGACACAAAGGATTTGCAAACGTACACACACATACAGCTGCATTATGGCAGCTGATGCGAGGCGTGAGCGAGAGCAAGAGGCGAGGTGAATCGCCGAACGCCGAATAGCAAAAGCCGAACGCCCAGGCGACCGAGCGAATGCAGCCAAGAAGCTCAACTTGACATCATTTGTGTCAAAAGACCATTGAACTCTATGCGGAGGAAGTTGCCCCATACATATAAACACACACCCACATATACAGTAACGCGTGCAGTCTACTTAGCTCTTTTCACCCCTTCACCACAGGCAATATGCATTGTTTTGTTGCTGTTGTTATTATGTTCTCATGCAGCGCAAGCAGCAAGTGTTTACATAAAACTACATACAATGTAAATACACTTCAATATTGTGTATGTGGAAGAGTTTGCCAAACTGTGGCCATATTTACTATGCAATAATTGGCACGTTGATTAATATTGCTCAAATATTGTTACATACCTTACTATTTCCATTCAATTTCTAAACAAGTCAAAACCCTCATGCGCGGGCGATTTATATTGTTGTTTCCATTATCGTGAACGCCACCACCAATCGTGCTCCACGACGACAACTTAGTATTAACGTTAGAGCAGTTATAACGCTGCGAAATATCGCTGTCCGAAGAGACGACGCCAAGCTGCGCAGCAGCCACGCTAAACCTTTTGCGTTTGTTTCGCTCGCGACATTTTTGGTTCTTCGTTACGTTTTTCACTACGTATTTCTCATCGTAGGACTCCTCTGCTTTTTCGGTGTTCTTCTCCGCGTTGCGTTTGAGTATGCTCTGCCTCTTACGTTGTTGCCTGCGACGTTGAGTTCGAGTTATATTCTCTGATTGAGCTTTGCGATCTCCCGCTGCAGCAGCTCTTTCACTCCCACTCATACAGTTCATATTGAAACCATGTGCAAAGTGCGAAGACACGTGTTTTCTGTTGACAAATGAAACTATAATATGCAATTAATACCAAATAAAATTGACTTTTAATACTTGCGACTTTCCAAACAAATGAATGTTATAATCAAGAGAATTAAAAATTGCTGGCAATAAATAAACTGCCTTAATTCTTACGCTCCTTTTGACAAATGGTTGTAGTGTTGGAAAACGTCTTTCTATGCTTTGCAGCATTTCGAGATGATATCGATATCGTCATACATAACCAAAAACTGTTATTACAACAAAGCTAAGATTTATCGATGTCAAAGTTAAGCACAACTAAGTTGCTATATATAAAATATTAACAATAAGAAAAATTACTAAAACAACAGATGCTTTAATTAAATTTAACAATATTTTTTAAAGGTAGTTTAATGAAACTTTTCCAAATTATTGATAACCTCAAAATTACTTACACGATGATCCATCACTAAATATCAATTTGCATTAGCAACTCTACATATCGCCAAGAAATAAAGAAATAAAAGAAATAAACTTAAAAAAAAGGCGAGTGGAAGGTCACAAATTCTATAACCGAATTAAATCAAATTAGAAATCTTCACGAATTTTCAAGGGCTTCAAAATTAGGGACATCACGATCGTCCTTCACATGACCGAATTTGGAGGAATTTAGAGCAATTATTTTACACTTACCGATTGACAAAGTTGAATTTTTTAGACGGGTGATCTAAATTCTAAAAAGCATATCGAATACAAAAGAGCTTCTCATGGACTACCCAAAATATGGTTAAAGAACAAATGTCCTATATCGAAAATAAGCTATATCATGAAGATAATTCAACTGCAGATCTTCCCAAATAGAAATAAAACGTTTGATACGTTGAAATTTTACAATTTTGGTTTTTTGTTTTTATTTTTGATTTATCAACTACTGTTACGGTAATTGCATATTAAATTGTTGTTGTTTGTTTTGTTGCTTAAACTTTAATAAGTGTACTTGGTTTTTGCAGCTGCGTTTTGTTTTTATTTACTTTGTTTTTTACTCGTTTGTCATTAATTATATTTGTACAAAATATATATATATTTGTGTTTTGTTTTTGCTTTTATTTGTATTAATAATATATGTTTTTGTTGTTACTTTTACTATGTTTATGAACCTTTTCGTTTTGTTGTCAATTGTTGATGTTGCTGTTGTTGCTCTTCTTCTTCTTCTTCGTCTTCTTCTTCATCATCTTCTCATTCTTGCTGTTTTATTTATATTAGATAATCCAGCTTAAAACTTAATTCATTTGTTGTTTTTTTTTCTTTTCGTCTGCTCGTTTGTTTTTATGCTTATATTTTGCACTACAATAACGCTTAACAAAATATAATATTATTAACTATGCTTCTTCTTCTTCTTCTTTTTCAGCGTCTGCGTCTTTTGCATTAACTTGATTTTCTTTGTTCATTTTCGTTTCCATTTTGTGGTTGTTGTTTTGCTTGATTTTTAATTGTTAATAATAATATATTATTTATTGCAAGATTTGATGCTTCTTGTTTTTGTTCTTGTTTGTTGTTGTTGTTGAAAAAATTTAACTATAATTTAATTTTGTCTTTTTTATTTTTATTTGTATATATATAAAAATATATATATTGTATTGGTGTATATAATTATGTCGATATACTACGGTATGTTTAGGTGTGTGTGTGTGTGTGTTTGTGTGTGTGTGTGTAGAATTGCCTTTTGTATTTACAGCGTTTCGAAATTTTAACAATAATTTTACACTTACGTTCGCATGAATAATAATTAATAATTACAAATGCATTTCATATTGAAATGTTTCTTCTTCTTCTCCGAGAAAAGTGTATTGAACATTCGGCTAGCCGAAACTTGATTCGCTGTTTGCCTGTTTTCGTGTAACTTAAAATTTGTCTACAATTAAACGTTAGAGTTGTATTCATTTTTGTTTATCATTTTTGTCATTTTTGAAAGTTAATGCTTTGTTTCCCCAGAACCACATATTGTATTTTTGCTTTTTCAGTTTTCAATTTTCTTTTTATTTAACTGCTTTTGCTTGTCGTTTTTGTAGTTTGATTTTGCGCCAAAAAGAGTGCTGCCCATTTGCGGCACAACAGTGCTGCCCAGTTGCTGCACAACAGTGCTGCCCATTCGTGGACTTAAATTTACGTTTATTGCGTTTCTTATTTTGCTGTTGTTCGTTTTCTGCTCTTTCTTCTTAAGGACTATAACTTGATTTTCGCTTTGCTTTTTTTTTGGCATATTAAAAATATACGTATATATGCATATATATGTGTATATATGTATGTATATGTATGTCGACTATATGTACAATGTATAAAGTTTATCGTGGCTGGGCAGTGTGGGGAAGGAGGAGAAGGAGGAGGAGGGAGCAAAGTCTATTGATTGATCATTGATTAAGTTGCTGTTTTTACTTTGAAGATATATGTGTATGTGTATGTATGTATGTATATATATTTTTGAACTCGTTTAAAAACTACTAATGCACTATTAGTTCTTGTTGCGTGTTTTGTTTGTTGTTGTTTTCTTTTTGTTGTTGTTGTTGTCGAGGCACCGGCAAAGAAATGAAACGACCAATAAAAAATGAAACAAAAAAACGTACAAAGTTTGCAAATATATGCGATATATTTTAAATATATATTATATATGTGTGTGTTGTGTGTATGTGTATGTGTGAGTGTGTGTGTTTTATATACCATCTGTATATATTTTCATTAATGAAATTTTGTTCTAAAAACGTGATTGCTTTTTCTCTCCGCTTCTTGTTTTATGTTTAAAATCAATAATATATATAAATGTATATTTAATAATATAAACATAATTAAATGTAATTTAATAAAACTATGTAAAATAGTGTTTTGCTCTTTGTTGTTGTTTGTTGTTTTTTGTTAACTCAATAAATTTTCATTTAAATTAGATTCAATAATAATAATAATAAAAAAAACCATAACTTATAGATCAACTTCACGCTTCATTTTGTTTATACTCTCTAGTTTAGTTTGTGATTAGCTTATGTACAAAATGTACTATTATCTTTATGTTTATTATTTTTCTTTTCGGTTTGTTTGTTTTTTGTTGAGGCGCATTAACAATTTTGGCCAGCGAGAATATTCTAAATGTGCGAAACGAAACGATTTTTAAAGGGTAGGAAAAGAGAGAGAGAGGGGGAGAGATTTAACTAACTTAAATGTTAAAAAGCCATAATTCTTTTGTGTATTTTATCAATCAAAAACAAAAACAAAATTCAACTAAAATTTTGAAAGCGATACGCCGGGGAGGGAAGGGCATAAAAATAGAGGGGAGGGGGGCGCTTTAGCTATAATCTAGGAAACATATATATATATATAGATAGAGTTTAAAAAATGTGTGTGTGTTCTGTATATAATAATATCAATTAAAACTAGGCATAAATATAAAGCTTAAAATGCCTAACCAAATGTGACAATTGAGCATAAGGAAATAAGTAAATGTGCATTACATAATAATAATGTTTAGCTTTAAATGTTTAAATGGTTGAATTCATATTCAAAGAAGAACATAACTAGCAATTAATGATGAAATAGTTAACAAAAAAAATATTGTTGTTGCAGTTCTCTGTTCTGTTCTGTTTTCTGTTTTCTTTTGTTTCGTGGAAGCTTTCCTAAACTAAACAACTAAATAATTCTGGTAAATAATTCTAATAATAGTTGCTAATTTGGCCTGACTTTCATTTAGACACGTTTGGTGCTGGTGATGCTCTTGATAATCTTTTTCCCGTTCTTCTTCTTCTTCTTCATCTTCTCTTTCATCTTGTTGTCGTTGTAGTTATCGCAACTGCGATTGCTGATAGGAGATATCATCGCGTAGGGTCTTGAGACCCGCCTGCACATAACGAAACACTTCATGCATCGTGCTGTGCAGCGTCAAAGGTCCATTCTCATGATCCAATTGGCGAATAAAGTCTGCAAATTAAATTTCAATTAATAAATCTTTCTTTACTTCGTTCAGTTTTTTATCGATCTTTACCTATATGATTGCCGGTTCGCACCAATCTGTCGGCTTGATCCCACAACTCGTGAGAGCTGTTTACATAGGTGAGATACTCATTCTGCTTGCATAGCTGATTGTGTATGTCTTGAGGCACTATTCTGCCAGGCGGCGTATTCGAACCGGAGCCCTGAAAATTTATACAAAATATATACACATTAGTATTGTGAACCGATATTACAAATATTTATACTTTAAAACAAAAATACTTTCTATTTCTCGTTTCTTTCTGACAAACTAATTAACAAAGCTAAGATTAACTAAGATAAAAAAGGTAACCATATTTTAAAACGTTATTAAAAAAAACTAGAGGGAAAGTTGTTTAAATTATGCTAAAAATGTAATTGAAAAAAAAATAATTTAAAAAAAATTGTTGAAATTATTCTAAAAATGTAATTGGAAAGCAAAGTATTTTCTAAGTATTTTATTCTTTTCTGATAAAACTAAAACTAAAGTTGTTATAAATATTTAAAATATAAAACGTATTTTTATTATATCATCGTTTAATTAATGTAAGCTTCAAAGTTTAAACTTTTTTAAAATATATTTTCAATTCTTTCTGAAGTTTTTTTCTGATTAAACAAAAACATTGCAAAATAAATTAAAAATAAAAAGTTTAATTTTATTATAGCATCAATTAAACTTAAATTTCAATGTTCTCTAAAATGTAACTTCAATTCATTCTGAAGATTTTTTTTCTGATCAATTGCAAGATTAATTAAAACTAACCTTTCATTATCGTAAATATTTAAAATTCAAAGTTTTTTTTAGAACATTTCAATTCTTTAAAATGTAACTTCAATTCTTTAATTCTTTCTAAAGTTTTTTCTGATCTAACTAATTTAAACTAAACATAAATTGTTATAAATATTTAAAATTCAAAGATCGTTTTTTTAGAACATCAATTAAACTTGAATTTGAACTTTAAAAATTCTCTAAAATGTAACTTAAATTCTTGAACTTAAGAATTTATGAAGTTTTTTTTTCTTATCAAGCTAAATAAAACTTTCCAAAATTAATAAAAATTAAGCATAAATTTGTTCTATAAATACATAGTAATTTTGAAGTACACCATATTTTGAAATAAAATTACAATTTTACGTTGTTATGAAAAAACTAAGTATACAATAACTTGCTCTATTTTCTAGTTTCTAGTTTCTATAAAAGTTGTAGATCTAGAGTAAGATGTAAAACAACATTTAAAGTTATTTTAAAAACTAAGTAACTTGTTGTCTAAAGTTTCTATAAAAGTTATATTTGCTCTACATTATAGTTCTCTACATCTCTCTCACCTGTGAGCCCACCGAGTTCGACGGTGATATGGAGGATGGCGTATTGCCATTTAGCATGTCCCCCCTGCCAGATCGAAAGAATTCCGAGCAGCTGGCGATGATGGCGCGACAATTAGCTCGTCGCAGTTTGTAAAGCTTAAGGGAAATCAACGATTGGCAACGCAAGCTGTAAACAAAGGAATACAGTTAGTAAATTAAGTAATTATAGAAAGAACTTCCACTCACCTGAGTATGGCCACAATGTTGTGGGATTCGTGCTTGCCATTCGTTGTTAGCTGATAGGGTCGATTCTTTGAGGAAATGTATCTGTAAGTGAAGATCAAATATGAATGTTAGGAATACTAGTTATTGTCATATTTATGAATATAATGATACTAATAATAATAATACTTCTTTTATACATTCTAGTAAGTACAATTTTTTTTTAAATTTTACTATTATATTTTCGTATATAGTATTTTCTGAAATCACTATATTAAAATTAGATTATTTTATTTTGATTTATTGTATTTTCTGAAATTTTGCATTTTGTTTATTTTTATATTACAATTCTATTTATTAAATAACTCAATAATATATCTGCTTCATTTTTTTTTAAGTTTTTTCTGTACTTTAAATTTCTTCATAATTTGGATTTCTTTTTAATGTAAATTTAATTGTTAATCTATTAAATCTAAATTTATGTAAACTCTTTCTAATTTTAAATTATTTTAGTACTTTCAATTAATTCATAATTTAATTAAATTTTTTCGAAATCTTTAAAAGTATTTGAATTCTTTTTGATTGTCAATTTAATTGTTAATCTATTAAATCTTAATTTTGGTTAACGTTTTCTTATTTTACATTATTGTAGTACTTTCAATTAATTCTTGTCTTAATTAAATTTTTCTAAATCTTTAAATACTTTAATTCTTTTTATTGTAAATTTAATTGTTAATCTATTGATGGTATTATGCAAATTTAAAAAATTTTTTTTTGTGTGTTAAAAATTTAATCATAAATCGGAAATTTTTCTTTCATTATTTTATATTTTTTAAGTGAATACTTGTTATTCTAAATTTACTAATTACTCTTTTTAAATTTCTGAAATATACTGGTTAAATGTAGTTGAAACTTACTTTATTAGCGATAGGGTATCCTTGTACATGGTCCAGGTGGCATCACTGTTCGTTCGCTCCATGGCATCGGCGGTTAACAGAAAGTACACAATAGCCTCCAAATAGAGCGTCATCTGTGTAAAGCAGTCGGAGCGTTCCGAGTCGGCGGCTCGCTTCTTCTTGATTGCCTCCTGAAGCAGTAGATCGGTTCTCCTATAAAGAGAATAAGTATATAAATATGAATAAGCATTGCAGTGTTTTAAAATATTAGCAGTGCTGTTAAGCTAAGCAGACAACAGCGTATAAGTCAACTGCAGCTGTTAAAGGCAACAGGCAACAGCTTTAACAGCTGCTGCTGGCATTGCTACTGTAAGATTAACAGCTGGATATTTGCAGCTAACAGCTAAGTTGTCTGTTAAGCTGCACCAGTTAATTGCAGCGCCACTGTTAAGTTAGCAGTCAAGTTGGCTGTTAACAGCTGGAACGTGTGCAGTAGCTGTTAAGTCTGCCAGATTAACAGCTGTGTTGTCTGTTAAGCCGCTAGCGCTGTTGCTGTTAATAACAGCGCCACTGTAAAGTTAGCAGTCAAGTTGGCTGTTAACGGCTGGATCGTCTGCTATTAAGAGACTGTTAAGCTAATAGCCATGTCTGTTAAGCTGCTAGCGCTGATGTTGTTAACTCCAGCGCCGTCTGCAACTGCTGTTAACAATAACAGCTCAGTCTGTTGAACTTACATGAGGTCATTGCTGGTGTGCTCCTCCTCGTTGTCGAAGTGCGAGCGATAGATGAGACGCGGCGCTGGCGATGCTGCAGCTGGCGGCGGCGTCGTTTGCACCGCTTCGCTGCAGGTTGTTGGCAGTTGTGTCGTCGTTTGCACCGCAGCAACAGTTGCTGTGGTTGCTACTGCCGCCGCAGTCGTTGACTGTTGCTGCTGCTGTGACGCTGGCTGCTGCTGCTGTTGGCGGGACAGCTGTGACAACTTCTGATTGGGACTCCCATTGGCCGTGGTTGTCGTCGTCATCGTCGCCGTCGTTGAGCTCTCCTGCTGCAACAGCTCGAGTTTGTCGTGGGATAATCGCTCGTGGTTGTTGGCAGGCAGCAACACTGGCACCGGCAGCAGTTCCTTGCTATGCTGATCGGCCTTCTCCTTTTTTCGCTTCTTCTCCTTGTACGGACTCGAACTGGAGCTCGAGCTGCGCTTGCGACGTCGTCCCGACGGCGGCAACTCTTGCTTCAGCATAAATTCCTGTTTCACACTGTTGTTGTTATTGTTGTTGGTGCTCGGCTTGTACTTGGCCTCAGCATAGCCGGCGTCCAGCTCCGGCTCCGGTTCCGGTTTAACTCCCTGCTCATACTTGACCCCGCCCAGCAACTTCCCGCCCCCCGATCCCGAACCAGGAGCAGAGGCATAACCGTTGGGCGTGTTGTAGGCAGCATTGAGTTGCTTCGGAGTTCGTCCGCCATCCGCTGAGCGGCTGCTCAGATGTCCGTTCTGCTGTCGATCCTTCAGTCGATGGCCATCGGGCAACAGTTGCTGCTGCTGCTGCTGTTGCTGCTCGGTTGTCGCGGGGTACAGACGATAGCTGTTCTTATACCATTCGGGAGGAACTCGCGCCAGCTTCGTCAGCGAGATTTTGCACATCAGCGAGGTGAGGTGAGGGGTTGTGGTGCGCGCGGGGGAGGCGAGATTGGCGCCCAATACCTGTATGGGCGTGGCTCTCGCCTTGCTTTGCTCCTTTGCCGCCTGTTGCTGCTGTTGTTGCTGCTGTTGCTGCTGCTGTTGTTGCTGCTGCTGTTGCTGTTGTTGTTGTTGCTCCTCGGACTGATCGATGATGACAACTTGTCCCTGCTTTTTGGCACCGCCCTCTTTGGGATTGAAGATGCGCGTCAGTGTGCAGATCTTCTTCTTATCACTCTTCCGCTTCCCGCTGCCCCGATGCGCAGTGTCGTCCTCATCGCTGCTGCTGCTGCTGCCGCTGCTGCTGTTGCTGCTGCTGCCGCTGCTCGCCGAGCTGCTGCAATCGCTGCTGCTCAACCTTTGACTGTTGCTATTTTGTTGCTGCTGCTGCTGTTGCAGTTGTTGCTGCTGCTGTTGTTGTTGCTGCTGTTGCAGTGCAAATGATTGCTGTTGCTGCTGTTGCAGCTGTTGCTGCTGTAACAGCAGCATTTGCTGTTGCTGCTGCTGCTGCTGCAACTGTTGCTGCTGTTGCTTTTGCTTCTGCTGCAACTCTTCAGTCTCGCTGCTGCTGCTGTTGCTGCTGCTCGCCGCGCTGTATCGTTGCTTTGTCTTGTTGTTGTTGTTGCTGCTGCTGCTGCCAAGCATGTTGATCTTCACAATGCGCTTCTTGGCTGGATTGTGCGCCTTGGCTGCACCACCACCGCCACCACCAACTGTGGCTGCTGTGTCGCTGTCGCTGCTGCTGCTGTTGCTCGACTTTGTGCTGCTGCAGCTGCTGCTGCTGCTCTCCTCATCGCTGCTGCTGCCAGCCAACGCAGCGACGGCGGCAACAGGCGGCGGCTGTGGCGCTGACTTCTTGGTGGGCGTGTTGCCATTGCTGCTGCTGTTGCTGCTGTGCTCACGCTTGCGACTAACTGTGGTTGCTGTTGGTGTTACGGCTGCCGTTGCATTCGATTGCTTGGCCAGCGGCTTCTTGGCTGCCGTCAACGTTGGTCCCTTTGCCTGCGTGCTGCTGCTGGCCGAAGCGCTGCTCAGATTGCCACTCTGCTGCTGCTGTTGTTGCTGCAACTGTTGCTGCTGCTGCTGCTGTTTGCGTGGTCTGCCGCGTCCCTTCTTCACTGCTGGCACAGCAGCAGCAGCAGCAATGGGTAGCGTGGCTGCTGCTGCTGCGGCAGCAACTGTTGCCAACTCTAGCGCATGCTTCTTGTTGTTGCTCGCCGGTTCATCGTCATCACTTGAATCCGAGTGCAACAACGCTGCGGATTGCGCCACGGAACCTTTCTTCTTCCGCTGACGCTTCTGTCGCTGCTTCGGCGACGCTGGCAACGGCGTCAACGTGACGCTGTTTGGCTGCGACTTGTGTTGCGTCGCTTGCGGCACACGCGACACTGTTGTGATGTCTGCAGGCACGCCTGGGATTTGCAACTTGCCTCCGGGTCCAGGAAGAGGAACAACTTCGCTGTTGCCACCGCCGCCGGCAGCGCTGTCTGAGCTGCTGCTGCCGCTGGCGCTGCCTGATCCCGAGTCTGAAAGTCGCGACTCGCGTTTGATTTGACCCGACGTCAGTTGCTGCAACTGTTGCTCCTGCTGCTGCTCGAGGGCCTCCTTCTTCACGGTGACACTGAGACCGGAATAACGCGACTGTTGCTGCTCATCGTTGGTGTCGTCATCGTCGTCGTCGCCGTGATGTCGCGACTCCTCGTGCAGCAACTTCTCGTTCTTCACAATCGCCGTGGTCACCTCAATCGATTCGGGTATGATTTGTGCCCCGCCCGGAAGGATTCCCGGCACTTTCATGCTCACCCCAGGTGACGCATTCTCCGCCGAGTTCGTTTGATTCGTTGGCTTCGGAAAGAACCGACTCAGCGTCCATCGATTGCTGTCCGTTGGCGATGGCGTCTTGTTCGACGAACTCGAGCTGCTCATCGTGCCCATTCCCGAGCTGCTCGAACAGCCTCCGCCACCGCCATTGCCACCGCCATTGCCACTGCCTCCGCTGCTGCTGCCCGTTGAGTTGACAGCGCCACTTGAGGTCAACAGTCCGCTGATTGTGTTCGGTCCACTCGCAATGATCGTCTGACTGTATTTCTTCTTGCTGCCATTCGCATTGTTGGCTACTAGAAATTGTCGCTGCTGTTGTGGTTGCTGCTGCTGCGACGATTGCTGCTGCATATACAGTTGCTGTTGCTGCTGCTGCTGCTGTTGTTGCAGCAACTCTTGTTCCTCCTGTTGCTGCTGCTGCTGATGTTGCTGCTGTTGTTGCTGCTGCTGCTGCAGTTCGCCTTTGCTGCTCGCCTCGCTGCCAGATTCACTCGAATCCGATTCCGAACTGTTGCTGCTATTTCCAGCTGAACGACTGCAAGCAAAAGTATTCAAAATTTCAGTTGCGTTCATTAAAAGTCTGACTTCTGCACTTACCCATCCTTCTTGCGGCCTTCGTCGTCCGACTCCGAGAGCTCCAGATCGTTCTCGAGACTGTAAGGAGAAAAGCACATTGGTAAATTATTTGACTCCATATTTTTTTAAAATTTATTTATTTATACTGAAAGTTTTACTATCTAACTATGCATTTGAATGCAGAATAAAGAATACAGGAAAAATTACATGTGAACTAAAATTTCATGGCACACTTTTCTGTTCCTTTCAAATGTCAATTTGCCATTCGATAGTATTGAGTAGTTGTAAGATAGATCGATATTCGTGTGTCACTCATTTCTCAACACTATTAATCGAGCTTTATGAAATCAGAAACATCATGTGAACAAACGACAAAATTACATGTTAAGTTAAATTCTATGGCACACTTTTCTGTTCCTTTTAAATGGCATTTTGTCATTCGATAGTATTAAGTAGTTGTAATATATATCGAGATATCGAGACGGAAGTTTAACTATCTAACTATGAATTCAATTGCAGAATGAAGCAAACAGAAAAACTGGCATATTAAGTAAAATTCTATGGCAAACTTTTGTGTTCTTTTTGAAATGACAATTTTTCAATAGAATTGAGTAATTTATATCGATTACATAAGTAAGTGATTACTCTGTCAATCCATCTTAATGAAATTTAAATTGGTCGTAAATAGATCAGAAACATTAGCTTCAGATATCTGCTATAATTTTTAATTACGCTTTTGGCTTTTGTCCTCGTACCTCTCTCAACTATCACCTACACAAATGTGCTAGTCCTGATGTTCCTTATTTAATTTATTATATACGATATGATTGTTACTTTTTTTTTATTTTTTTTGTATATACATATATATATTTTTTTAATAAAATGTTTCTATAATGGTTATGAGTTTAGTTTAATTTAGAAACTGTTTTTGAACTTTAATAATTGAATAATAATTATTCATTTTTTTAAATAGTTCTTGAAATTTATTCATTTGAGGTGAGTGAATATTTGTTATATCTACAGATCTTCAATTTTTTTTATTTGTTGCTTATTTTAATGATTTGTTTTTACTTTTCTTATATTTCATTTAATTTTATTATTTTTATTATTATTATTATTATTATTTTTTTTTTTTTTTTAAGGAATATTTTTCAATAAAGTGAAGAAGCAGTACAACAGTGTCTATATTAGTGTCTCTAACATATTTCTGTAATTAGTAACTTTTTTCTCAAGGTTACCTTCTTTATGGAACTGTTTTTCTTTCTATGTTCACATTTTGAGAAATAATTTGATGTATTTATCTTTTCAACTTACCAGGAGTCCTGCTTCTCCAGCGTGTAGCCTTTTTCCGTTTTGAGCGGTTTTATCGCTGGCGCTATTTGCGATGCCTTTGGCGGAGTGGGCGACAGTTGCTGGATGGGAATGGGAATGGGGGCGACCAGCGAGGAGGGCGGCACCGTTGTGGCACCTGCCAGGGGCGCCACGAGGGGCAGTTGACTGGCCTGAGGGGGCGTCGTCAGCAGCGGGGCTATTGGGGATGTGATTTGCGCTATTGGCGTCAGCAGCGGCGTCATCAGCGATGAGGCACTCGACGCCGCCGGCGGGGAGTTGAGTGGTCCAATGGGATCCACTGCATCAAATGCATACTTAAACTTATTGGGCCCATTCAGGTTGTAGTTCTCGCGCATCGGCGCATGCGGCGTCGCCGCTATCGAAGTCAGCGGCGTCACCCGATAACTGTTCGTCATCTCGCTGATCATCTTATTCACGTCCTTCTGCGGGGTGACGGAGAGAAAGAAAGAGAGAGAAAAGGTTATTAAGATTAAGAAATAAGATATAGATATATAGTGGGAATTTATAAGGTTATCAAGTCAACATCAATCAATATTCAAGATATATAAGGATAATTTATAAGGTTATCTAACTCAACATCAATCAATATTCAGCCAAACGTTGTTTAACTTACGGCTTCAGTATTTTTTAAATTCAAAATAAATTTACAATAATAATTAACTGTGAAATACCAGCCACCCACTTTTAATGAAAGCAAAACTTTGCATTATTCATTTTAAATAAACCAAATATTCTATTAAAATACAAAAAATTCCTAAGGTACATTCAAAATATATCAAAGACTATAAAATATATCAGATTGTCAGCCAAAACAGCTCAAACCTTTTTGCAGTAGGCGTTTTTTGTCATACACAAGTATTTTTTAAATAAATTCTAAAATTTGTGTCAAATCGCATACAATATATAAAATAAATAGTAATATAAATTTTTAAAAACACTTTAAACAACTTATAGTGGTATAAAATAGAAAGATTTTAATGCAATACTTAAATTAGAAATTATTTTAATTTTATGAGTGTTATTTAAAATATTTAATACTCATAAAATTCGAATAATTTCTAATTTAAGTATTACATTCAAATATTTCTATAAATAATTTTGTGAGTATTATTTAAAATATTTAATACTCATAGAATTAAAATAATTTTTAATTTAAGTATTACATTCAAATGTTTCGATGAATAAATGTAATTTCTCTTATAAAGATTATTTAATTTGAAATGCAAATTATACTTTTTCAATTATAAATGTATATATTAAACTTTAACTTTTCTACTAAATTTACGTATAATACTGTTGAAGTATTAAAATACATTATAATACAAAATTTGTAGTTTCTAATTATCAATTTAGTTACTCTTGTAAAGAATCTTGAATTTAAGTGCAAATGAAGTTTTATAATGCATTTTTCATGTCTTCTTGTATTATTATTGTCAGTTATTGGAACTGAACTTGACACGCAAATTTAAGTCTCCTCTACCATCACGACTATTAAATACTACGTAATCTCTTATTATTAAATATAAATATTATTATTTCGTTTATCAATCTACTATACTATTAATAAGGGATTTATATTTTATTAGCTAAATAGTTTTCATAGTTTAGATATTAAAAAAGTTCGAATTTCCTTAGCATTTCTTGCTTCTCTTAACGTCTGTAACTACTCCTTATACCCTGGAAATATAATTCTGATTTCAGCTTTTATTTCACTCAGTTCTAGTTGCATTTCCATTCAGTTTATCAAAGTGCTTTAACCATGTCGACGAAGCTCAGCAGCGTTTGGAAATGGCTCAGCTTAATATACAATTTTATTGCATTGTATTTCAATAATTGTTGCATTCATGGATTTCGTTATCTAGTGAAGGGAATGCTCATGTTGTTGGAAAGGTTAAGTATTCTAATTAGTTTAAGCTTTACTTATGAAATGCTCATAATAAAAGCTGTTGAAATTATGAAGCAATTATTTGGGTAGTAAATAAAGATATTGCTACTAAGAAAAGTTGAAAATACTTGAACTAATTGATATAATTTCAATCTTTTTACATAAAATATTTGCAAACATCATTTTGATATTATAATTAATTATTATAATCCTCTATTAACTATATTTTTCCGGCTATCCGGCTAAATAAATTTCGATTTTAGATTTAATTTCTTAAAATTTTCTTTTTTTTTTGTTTAGAAAATAATTAAAAATTTTGATTTTATTAGAATAATATCAATTTTTGTATTATTTACAATTAAAAAAAGATATTGTAAGTACTTAAGACAAGTTATAAATGAAATATTTTTGTTGTAAATGAAATTATTAACAAACTAAATGTTTTGAGAAATTTGTATTTTTAGGGTGTAGAAGGGTATTATAAGTTTGTAACATCAGATAAAAATTGTAGAAGTTATTTAAAAAATACTTTTGTATCGCAAAAAATTCCAACTGCATTATGGTTTTAGTTGCTCTGACAATGTTATGTTTTCGTACTCTTTGGTATATTTGGAATGTAGTTCAATAACGATATACCAAATATATAGGTTTCGGTTTATTTTCAGATTTTTGTGGCTTATACTTTTGAGTATCTCAATATATTTCTGCGTGGTCTCCTGTTTGTCCTCGGTTAATCGATTCCAAACCAAGAGCACACACATTGGCATCGAACGCAACTCATATAAATGGAATGTCTCCTTGCCCAGCATAACAGTGTGAGTATATTAGAAAAGTAATTTATAATAAATATACTAATAATGATATATTTTATTAAATTTTCTGTAGCTGTCCAATGCAACGACTTAATGACTCTCGCTTTGCCGCTTATTGTTTGTAAGTATTTATTAGTAAATTAAGGGAGTTTATTAAGGGAGTTTATATTTAAAGTACTTATTTATTTACTTATAAGCTTATAAATTATGGCAGTCATTAACATTGGGTTTTTCTATTTATACCCGCAACTAATTTGGGTGCGATCAGATAAGAATTGTAAAGTTTATTGGAGAAATACTTTTGTATGGCAAAAAACATCTATTGCTATCGGGTCTTAGTTGCTTTGACTGACAGTCTGGTATATTTTTAATGTAGTAGTATATTTCTGCATATTTCAGTATTTTTGTATATTCCTGGTATATTTTTAGAATATGTTTTTATTGAAAATGGGCAGCAGGTTTCCTGCTTACTTAATTATTATTATACTAAGAGTAACTATATGCTTTGGCTGACGTTCTGGTTTTGAATATAGTACAATATCGATATACCAAATACAGCCATCTGCGCATTTAAGTATTTTCTTGATATTTTTAAAATTATTATTATACTAAGTTGAACTATGTATATTATTTCTTATTATAGAGAACACAATGTGTTTGGCAAGGATCGCACCGAGTTGCGGGACTTTCTTGAACAGTTGGCCAACTCGACGTACACGAACTTTGAGAATATTCCCGAATACGAGAGCATCGATCATACTTTGAAGAATCTGAATATTGAGCCGGAAAACTACATGGAACTGATCTACAATCTGACCTGGGATGCCACACACAGCGAGGAGTCGGGAAGAGTTCGTTGCACCGATGGCAGCTATGAGATTCGTGTGACGCAGGTGTTGACTGAGTTCGGTTTGTGCTACGTTTGCAACACGTTTCTGGGGTTAGAATATAGCGCAAGCTATGTGTTATTCGGCGAGTATCCGCAACTGAATGGCGTGCTAAACGAAAGCACAATGCTGCCCATTAAACACGGAGCTTTCTTCGAAAAGGACACGGGTTTTACTCTCATCGGATTCACGAATAAAGCGATTGATGTGGGCAGTCTTTTACTCCTACATTCCATTTAATTTCTATAAACTATACTTCATTTTCAGACCTATCTACACTCTCCGCATGATGTCATGCGATTGGACAGTAATTTTGGCTATACAGAAGAAGGCTCTGCTTATGAGTTGGAGATTGAACATATCACAACTGAGCCCAATTTGGAAAAGTAATTTAAAGATATAGAAAGATAGAAAAAATAGATAGGAATAAATAACAAGATAAATAACATTAACTAGAATATGATTTGGACATTATAATTAATCTTTTTTATCTTGTCATTCATTTCTTTCAATTTTATCCATCTTTGGTTTAAAAACTCTTCAATTTTAACTTCAATTTAATATGTTTACATCTTGTATTTATCTCTTTAATCTTAACTTCAGAACCACTTCAGTGTCGCAGCGCAAATGTCGCTTCTTTCACGAATCGAATCTGGAGCATTATCCTTTCTATACAAAAAACTCCTGTTCCCAAGAATGTCGTCTTAATCTAGCTTATAAGGTTTGCAAGTGCATTCCTCACTTCTATCCCAATAGCAGAGGTACGTCTATATTAAACTAGCTTTGAATATTGATTTATAGTAATCTTCATTTTAGTTAAAAATCCTAAACCCGTTTGCTCTTACAAGATATTAAAATCTTGCTTCCCAAAGCATGCTGGTAAGTTCCTTTACTAAACTTGAGAAATAGATTATTAATATTTGATTATATTTTTGAATTTTAAAGGTCTGTTCCTTAAATTCTACGAAGCAAATGGACATCATGGCAAAATAGACGAATGCATTTGTGAACAGAATTGTCGCGACTCTGTGATTAGACTCACCAAAGCTAGCGTATTAGTTTATAATACATATATTTAACTTCTATTAAATTTCAAATTCATCTTTTTTAGGTCATGCGCGGATCTCAGATGCTGCTTCGAAGCCTGGGAAGTTCGGCGCTTGTTAAATTCTGGCCTAAAAATCAGTTTAAGCGACAAGTTATATTTTCTTTTACCGATTTCTTGGGTAAGTTTAACTGTTCTTTAACTATAAAGTGCATTTTTAATTCAAATTCTAACACATTTCAGTTTCCTTGGGTGGCACAGCTGGTTTATATCTTGGCTTCAGTGTTCTAGGACTTATTGAGCTCTTTTATTTCTTCTCGATGCGTTTGTTCTGGCATATTTTTGGATATCAAATCTAATACATTTTTTAACAACTTTTATGAATAACATATTTGAAAATTATATCAACTTATAAGTTGCACAATAATAAAATTTCTTAATTGCACATAAATCGGTTTTTAGTTTGTAAATGTTATTGAATAAACAGGAAAGCATTTCAAATATAAAAGTGTTGCTTTAGTTTTCAAATAAGTATATGTTTTATATTGAACTGAACAAAAGTGTTTTTGTTTAAATTTAAATGTAAAAATATGAACTATGACAGGTTAGGTTAGGCTGGGTAAGGTTAGGTTAGGTTAGGTTAGGTTGAGATTAGGTTGAGGTTAAGTTGAGATTAGGTTGTGGTTAGGTTTTAGGTTAGGTTAGGTTGAGTTTTAGGTTAGGTTAGGTTGAGGTTAAGTTAGGTTAGGTTAAGGTTAGGTTGTTAGGTTAGGTTAGGTTAGGTTAGGTTAGGTAAGGTTAGGTAAGGTTAGGTAAGGTTAGGTTAGGTTAGGTTAGGTTAGGTTGAGGTTGAGGTTAGGTTAGGATAGGATAAACTAGCTAGGCTAGACTATTCTATACTAGGATATAGGTTAGGTCAGGTTAGGTTAGGTTAAGCTAGGCTAGACTAGGCTATGCTAGACTAGAAGAAGACTAAAGACAGTACTTAAATGTGACAAAACTATAAAAAGTATATGTATAATAAAAATAAAAAGAATAAAAATAATAATAAAATTATAATTATTATATAATTGCTAAATATTGATTGATGTAAACCGAGTTGAATATTTTAGTAGATTTAGCTAAGTGAAAGGGACACTTACCTCTGGGGGCGGTGGCTGCAGACCGGAGTTGCTGCCCGGACGCTTGCTGCTGGCCGCTGGCGGGACGAAGCGACCGCCGTTGGAGAGCGCGGGAGCGGGCGGCCCGAGGTAGGACTTCTCGCGTCCATTCGGCATCTGGGTGGAGATGGGCGGTCCGAGGGGCGAGGATGCAGACGTCGCTGCCGCTGTGGCATTGTTTGTGGCGCTGGACGAGTTGTTGTTGTTGCTGGAAGAGGACGACGACGACGTGGAGGAGGATGAAGATCTGGGCGGACCTCGAGGTGGCGCCATGCCGCTACTCGAGGGGATGTCGTTCTTCATGGGCTGGCCGGGATAACCGCCGCGTCCATTGTAGGGAGGTTTATTGTCCGCTTGCTTCAGATAGGTGGGCGGCCGTTGCTGCTGTTGATAGTGTTGCTGTTGTTGCTGCTGCTGCTGTTGTTGCTGTGACGTGGGCAGCTGGCCAGGCACCGAGGCGGATGATAATAACGATGATGATGATGATGATGAGGAGGACGACGAGGCGGAGGAGGCATTAGCGGATAACGATGCGGTGGCCAAGCCAGCCTTATTCGGCAGCGCCTGGAGACGCGCACTCGACGCTGTCGGCGCCTGGCGATAGATCCCCACCGTGGAGGCATTCATGTAATCCCGCGCTTCGATGAACTCACCGAGGGCCGCGGTTATTTCCGCATCCGCCTCGCCGGGCGTCACTCGACGCGGCTCCGCGAATAGACTAGTCTCCCGATCGTCGCTCTGTATGCCCTGTTGTCGTTCATATTTTTCCCGTTCCCGCCTTTTCCGCCGTTCGGGATCCTCCATGCTGTTTTGGGGGGAAATGAATACGGAGTATATTTAAACACAGTTCTCCTTTAGGTTCAGGTTCATTAAGAACATATTATGTGATTTACAAATAACAAACAAACATGACAGGCAACAACATGAACAACAACAAGAACAACAACAAACATGGCGTGACATTTGACGTGATGGTTTTTCGTTTTTACGTTTTGACGCTATGCAACACTTGACAGCAGTTTGACATGCGCTGCGCTGCTGTTAGTGCTATGTAAACAGTTTGGCATGCGTTGAGCTGCAGTCAAAATTTTTGCAAACATGGAACAGGGATGAATCAGTATGTTTTTAAGGTCCGACAGACACAAAATATAATAAATAATGAAATAATGAATTGCTTAATTGAATAATTTTAGAATAATCAAAATTTTTTCATTTCAAATTTTAAATAGTGCAACATTTTTTTTATATTTTTAAAGAAGTCTTTTGAAATATTTTATCAAGGTTGATTAATATTTTTATATCAAAAATTTCAATAAATTACTTTTAATTTTTTTTTTTTTAAAATATATATTTTAAAAAATTTATTTTTTAAAAATATTTATTTTAAGCGCTGCTATGCTTGGCATAGACAATGCGCAGTAGCTGCAAAACTTTAACAGCTTTCGGCACTGTAAACTTTACAGTGTAAAGAAAGGCATCGCAAGAGTTTGACAGGACGCAAGCATAGTTTGATGAGCATGTGTAAACAAAAAGTCGAATTGTGGATTTCGCGTGTGTGTGTGTGCGTATATGGAGGAGCGTGTCTGTTGTAATGTAAATGGGGCAGCTGTTTGACATTAAATATTTGCCCGGGCACTTTGGCTTTTTGCATGTCTCATTAAAATCAACAAATTTTCAACGCACAAACACATACACGCACACATTACACTCGCACACAGATAATAGAGAATAACATCAAACAGAGAGAGGAAGAACAGATGAATGGAGTGGGAGTTGTTAAGAAAGGAAAGAGATTTCACAAAACGCAGCACAACGCACAATGCAATGGCTCTAAAACTTACTTATAATTATTGTACAAATTGTTATTGTACTGGAGTAGTTGTTGTTGCTGTTGCAGCTGCTGTTGCTGCTGATGATGTTGTTGTTGCTGCTGGTGTTGTTGTTGCTGTTGGGCCATAACGCGCGCTTTATACAAAATATATATATAGTTTTTGTTTTATTTAATTAGTTTCTCTCTTTGGCACCACGCACAACAGACACTCAAACGAGCAAAGTAAAAAAAAACAACGAAAAAAAAGTGTAACTCAAAAAATATGTTAAACAAAAACACACACACACACAGTGACACCGAAATGAAAGCAAAACCTTGTGAGTGTGTCTGTGAAAGTGTTTATAAACGTTTGTCTGTTTTGTGCTCCTCTTCGCTCTCTCAGTCTCTCGCTCTTTGCTCTCTTTGCAATGACGGCTGCTCAAAGCGCTTAGGCTTGTGTAATTGTTGTAATTGTGCAGCGGCGACGCTTTGTTGTTGTTTTCTTGGATCTCTAACCGAATTGCGTTTGCCGTTGTTCTTGTTTTTGCTTGTGGGTTGCCACTACATGTTCGCTAACAATTACGTTGTTCTGTCGCTTCGCTGCCACTGCGCTGTTTTCGTTTCGTCTGCTAAAACAGTTGGACAAGCTCTTGGTTCATTTGCAGATTTTCGTTTGCCGTTTGCAAATTATCAAATTGAGCTGCGTTTACTTTCATATGTTTGCTGGAGAGTTGCGCTTTGATTACTTGCTGTGCTGTAGGTGCATGTGTGTGTGTATGAATGTGTGTGCTGTGTTTGTATTAGTATTACGTTAAATTTAAAGTTGCAGTACCTGTGAACGAAAAGAAAAGAAAAAAACAAATTAGTTGCATTGCAAGGAGTAACACAAAACTAATTATAAATAAAAATCAAATTTAAGTTCTCTTAATACAGCAATGCTGCTGCAATGTTTCAAATTTTCAAAAATTCTCCCCTACTAGCATTAAACTAACCAAGCATTATGTACCTGCAAAAATCACGTACGCAGTTACTAGAGAAAAATATCAGCCACGCTCAGTTATGCAACTCTTGCACAAAAGACAAACAGAGACAACGCCAGCTCCTCCACCTTTCCTCATTACGGACGAAGGAAGGAAGAGACAGAGACGGAGACAGATGCAGAGACAGCGACTTGCACACACACACATGTGCAGGGATTATGAGCTTTGCTTTGGCGTCGCTCTAACGCTGCCCACGTAGCGCGCTTTTATGTGAATGACTATCCACTACAACAGCAACAACAACAACAACGACAATAACAACAACAACAAGAACAGTGAGAGCTGTAAGCACTGTTACTGTCACATAGCAGAGCACTAACAACAAAATGGCGACTGCTTGGCTTGAAGTGCAATGCTCAGATTCACTTAACTTTGCTGTTGCCCAAAGCTGCCACAGAGAGAATGGGTTAAGCTCTGCTTTAATGAGGCGCAAGACGCAAAGCTTTAGCTTCAGCTTCAGCCAACGGCAATGACTTAAAGCAATGACTCTTCAACTTTGTCGCTGCATTCTAAAACTTTACGTAAGTCGCGGTGGGATATTTCCACTTGTGTTGGGTGGTTCACAAAGGAACGAACTAAAATGAACTTGACAAGTTCACCTTCATCGTTCTTTTCGTTCAGTTGCTCACTTTTGGTCCTTAGTTCGTTCTTGTTCACATGTCCCATTTTTTAATTGTAGTTCTTTTGAAGTTGATTTAAAAACAATTAATTCGACTTTAAAATTGGATTATGTAAATTACAGTTTCGTAAATAAGAAATAAATTTGTAGTAGTAAATTTAATATATCCAGTAGTATTAATATGATACTATATATTTTATTCTTCGATTATATTAGCAGCTTTCGTTTATATTTTATTTCGAGTCTTATCATTCCATAAAGAAAACAATATTGTAAATATTCTCGCCAACCGCAAGATCCTTTTCTAGGAATTTTACTTTATTATGAAACTTTGCCTACTCAGTACGCTTCAAAGTGAAATTAAAATAATTTCAAATAAATTGCAAGTTGTGTGCTACAAAATCAACAGTTAAAAAGTCAGAGAACACAAACACACAAAAGCTGCCCCGAAGTAAAGACAAATGATTGTAGCTTTAGATTAAATGGCCGCACATTAAAGCTTCACATAGCTCAAATAGACACGCAGAGAGTGAAAGAGATGAGAGAAAGAGAGAGAGAGAGCGAGAGAGAGACAGCTAGCGACAAATATATAAATTAGGCAATAGACCCAAAAAAGAGGCAGACGAGTAGAAATAAAAGTACAAAAGTTTTTGTCAAGCTCTTCTCTGGACTCTGTTGCTGACTTGTGTCTTCATTCATTCGACTGCTGCATAAACTATTTGTAAGCACTGTGAATGAATGGCATCGTCCAAGTAAGCAACTGCCAGAGAAATAAAATAATTAAATGTTTCTCTGACTTTCTGTCTGTCTCACTCTCTCTCTCTCCCTCTCTCTCTGTCTGTGTTTTTGGAGATGGCCAACAAAATTTATAAGACAAATAAATTTTAACAACCGAGCAGCATAAAAACAACCCAACAGCAACAGCAACAGCAGATTTGTGGTTCACTCTACTCTTTTACAACCCTTCTCTTCCTTTTCCGCTCTCCCTCTCTCTGTCTCTTTCTCGCTCTGGCTGAAAAAGGGTCAACATTGTGCGTCCGCTGTCGTGTGCTTTGTGGGGTTTTGTGACCAGAAAATTAATTTCACTGACACGTTTTTCATGCCAAAAATAAAAACGCACAATTTCTTGTCATAAATAAAATTGTGTTGCATACGCCAAGGCATCATTTTGAAATGAGCTAAAAACTGTACCGAGCAACTCTATAGATCTCCCTTTGGGTAAATAATTTCAATTGCTTAAGAAGAATTCACTTTAATCTATACAAATTACTTGCAATAGCATTACGACTGTGTGTAGGAAGTAACTACTTAAGAAACTCCAATGTGTAGGACAGTATTTTGTTGAATCAGTCAAGTTTAGTATTTTTTTGTGTGGTATATTTTTTTTGGAACACTTTACTTAAATAATATTTACTCATATTTCACAAGTGATGGAATTAAGTGAGACAGATCTTCATAAGCTCTGTGGTCTTCAACTGTATTTTGTTGAATAAGTCAAATCTAGTATTTTTTTATTAAGTATATTTTTTTTTTAGAAATACTTTACTTGAAAAATACTTATGTATATATCACAAGTGAAGTTAAATTTAAAATGCATAATACAGTGTAATGTAAAAATATTCCCATTTTTACATAAAATATTAAGAAAAACAAAATACAATACATTATAAAATATCTTTAAAGCAAAATATATATTTACAGATTCTAATAATATGAATAGTTTGAAATTGCCAAGAAATAATTTGTAATTAATTTCCTAGACATTTACTAGTAATAAACTAATTTGCGGCATTTCAAAATTGATTATAGTCACAAGAAAATGAACATTTAATGCCTGCAAATAACAATGCATTAAATGTAAACCTAATGTAATCATTGTGAGATATCAGAGAAGACGCTTCTGCCAACACAGACTATGCAAAATTAATCACATTTCATAAATAAGGATTGCTGTTGCAACATCAGCATATCACAGAGAGTCAATGTAGTAGTATCTCGTTTGCTCAGCTGTTGCTGCTTTCCTGTTTCCATTCCTTACTCTCTCCCTTACTCTTTTCCTTCCCTTTTCCCTTCCTTTTTCCCTTCTTTTTTCCCTTCCCTTTCAGCTGTGTTCTACGTAAATTATATTGAGAAACTTCAGTAAAAACTTGTGAGCTTAAGCATTTTCAATTTTCTCTGCATTTTTGCCTCCCTCTCTTTCACACATGTCTATTTATTTACTTTGATTCGTTTTTGCTTCGTCTTTTTTTCTTCCTCTTTTTGTTTTCTTCTTGTACCAGGCAGTCAACAAGAGGCACAAATATGATGACGAGGTGGCGCAGTTGTTTACCGTTAGCCTCGCCTCGCTTCGTCTCTTTTTCGTCTCGTTTCGTTCCGTTTCGTTCTTTTGCCTACTTATGGGAGCCGCCTCTGATATCACATCGTGTGTTGAGGGGGAAAGGAGGGAGGGAAAGGGAAGGGAAGCGATGGCAAACCACAGCGACGGCTTCTTCCTGAGACTCGGGCATATGTTATGAATTTTATGCAAATATGTTGCGGCTGAAACGCCTCTCGTTACCATTTCCCTCCCTTCCCCCTCTCTCACCACGTTCTCTGTCATGCTTCGCAACTGTGTTCGCCTGACATGCATACAAGAACAAAAACAAAAACAAAAAATGAAGAGAAAAATCGAAGCAAATTCGATACGTTGTCTGATTTCTTTGGCAGTGTTTGCAATTTTTTAAACGCTTAAATAAGCTTTGGGAGGCGCTTTAAACTGTAAGTCGCGCAATTTATCAAGATATTCTCACTGACAATGTTTGCCAAAGGTAAATTGCCAACTAAATACATAGTTACAAAGTATTTTTATTTGATTTGAGTATTGAGTAGTAAATTTTATATTGATTTTAGTTTAGTTCATACACAATATTAATAAAATCTAAGTGAGAAAGTCTTTCCGAAAATAAAATCGATCAATGTTTTTCAATTACAATTAACTTTCTTATGATTACAATGCACGAAAATTATTCTAAAACTCAACTTAAATACAGAACTGAAGACAATAAATTTTTTTTTATTTTATTTGAATTATTTAATTAGGTTTTATATTTTTTCAAAGTATTCTCATGGAAATAGGCACGAAAGTCTATCTAAACTGGTTTTTTATTTTAGTTTATTTTGCAAGGTATTCACATATAATATTATCTATTCATTTTTCTTTCTTTATAATGATGAAGTAAATTAATTTCTAAGACCTAACATATTCTTAATGAATTTAATTTCTTAATGCTCAAATCAAACCGAATTTTATTTTATTACACCAGAGAAGCAACGAATTGTGAACAACTTTTATAGGCATGTTTAATACTTTATTTTATTTTAATTTAATTTTAAAATATAAAAATAAAATGTTATAAAAAGAACTTAAAATTAAAGCATTAAATTAGCCAACTTTTTATGCGACCTTCACATTTCCAAGCACAATTATTCTTTGTCAAGCTAATCAAAATGTGTTTTGATAATTGATGAGATTTTTTCATTTTATTTTATAGTCACCACTATTATTTCTTTACTATGCGAAACGCAAATTGCAGCATGGTAAGTTATGCTAGAGAGAGAGAGAGAGAAAAGACAGAATGAAGGAGAGCGAAAGGTTTTGTTGGGCTCATCATGAATCATTTAACAACTTGTTCAAACATTAAATAACACATGAGAATCCTTTTAACCAGGCAAAGCTGAAGTAGAAGCAGAAGCCTTGGCAACTTGTCGGCATACAAAATTCAATTCAATTCAATGTAATTCAAGGGAGCGAGCGAACAAACACACACAAGGAAGGGAAGAGAAGAGAAGAGTCTAGGACACACACAGGACACAGAGCGTAGGTCGCAGTCGCAGAATACAGAGCCAAGAACACATGCGACTAATTTCATATTCATATGCATATTTAGACTAACTACCGAGCACAAGGCAAAGCACAAGCAGAGCAGGCGAGGAGACTCAGAGAGAGAGAGAGAGAAGAGAAAAATCGAAAGAATTAGGTAAGCGAAGGAGAGAGAGCGTGTGAAGCAAACCAAAAGGCAACCAGGCAAACCTCAAGCAGCGAAGAAGAAGAGAAGGAGGAAGCGGAGGTGAAGGAGAAGGGAAAACGAAGACGACTTCATGCACATTGGCACGCCTAATTTATAACACAAAAGTCTACTTAACTCCCCAATGGGAAATACAAGCAGCAGGCAAAGCTCAGTCCTCAGTCCGCAGTCCTCAGTTCTCAACCACGCTAAGCCGCCAAGTGTTGAGCACACACACTAAAGGTGCGATAGAGATAGCAGGTGCAAAGGAGAGAGGGCAGTCTAGATAACTGTATAGATAGATAGTGCTTAAAATGTAGAGATGGGCACACGACAAATTAACCTGTATACAAGTCTATTTTGCATGGCAAAGCACAAATATTGTGGATGCTAATTTTGGGTTGAACTTGCCAGCGATTATGGCAAAAATAATGATCACAATATTGCTACCAAAATTCATTAGAATAGATCTGCTTTCTAAATTCATAATTATCATAAATGTAGAATGGCAAAAATAATAAATACTTTATGAAAACAGCATAAAATATTTGTACACAACTTTATATTTATAACTTTCTCATACTCTTTATAATTTTAGAATAATACAATACACATTTAAATATCTCATGTTAATACCATATTTAGAATTTTCCCCAAATTGATAATTTCTTTTTCTATTTTAAGCTTTAAATAAATTATCATAAAACAAGTATCTTAAATTTTATATTTTGAATTTTCTCATTTTCTTTTCAAATTTAAAATAATTTATA
Source organism: Drosophila albomicans (assembly GCF_009650485.2). Lineage (NCBI taxonomy): Eukaryota > Metazoa > Arthropoda > Insecta > Diptera > Drosophilidae > Drosophila > Drosophila albomicans. The sequence continues at coordinate 11,140,774 of NC_047628.2, read as the reverse complement.
ATGGCAAAATAAATAAATACAATTTAAATTAAAAGAGCTGCTCATGTTGATACACTATTTGGTATTTTCCCTAATATATAATTTTATAATTTGTTGTACTTTTTATTTTTAAATTTAAGTTGGTTGTCATAAATTGAGACTGAACCCGCAACCCATTTTGAATAAATGCAAAACAGTGCGGTATTATTCCTAAAATATACTACAATAATACTTAAATATATTAAAGGTTATTTTGAATATATTCATATACTAATACATACAAAATATACCAGATTGTCAGCCACAACAACTAAGTGGGAGTTTTTCTACTGTAATTTGTTTTGAATAATAAATATAGTATATCATAAATAGAATAACACTAATAATTTAGAAAATTCTCTCTCTTCCCATTTTGACATTAAATAAATCGAAACAAAGTGATAATGGCAAAAGTAATTGTAATAATAAAATTCAGTAACAATTTAATATTTTATAATAAAAATATTTTGAATTTCAGCCCTCTCTATTTTATGTTAAATAAATGTTATAATAAATTGCTAATCGCATACAAAAGTTATTTATACATATACATTTTTTTTTGTTGGTAACTTAGATGCTAGTTAACATAAGCAATAAATTGAAAGTCAAGTTCAGGGCTCAACTCGTCGACATCTAATAAAGTTCACCGTGGAAGTTGCATGATAAACAGCAACTTGAGCAACTCGCAAGTTGTGCGCAAGTTTTGTCAAAGTATAAAAATCATAAGCACAATAATCAGAGTACACATAAATCAAGAGCAAAGAGTACAGAACGTTCCTTTTGTCGTGTCGTGTCACGACACGCGAAATGCGCATCGCTAAAAGCGACGCTAGTTGGGCAGTGCATAAACAAAAGGCGAAGCATGTGAGCAGGAATTGCCCAAGCTGTCTGTCTGCCCTTCGTCCTTCTCTCTGTCTGTCTGCCTGTCGCAGTGTGTGTGTGTGTGTGTGCGTTCTATGTGTCTCTGTCTGTGTACATGGCCAGGATTTATTATCAAATGGGCGCCATAGACTAACGACCATAGCCACAGAGTTCCAAACCCACAGCGTTTGTTTCTCCTGCCTGCTCCCTTTTCCTGCTGCCTTCCTCGATGCTTTCCTTTGCCTGCACAGCGAGTCAACAAATTTTATGGCACTCATTAAACTTTCTTTCAGCAAAGTGCGGCGCATAGACAACGACAACAACGACGACGACGACTGAGGGACTGACTGCGACTCGAATTTCTATTTCTATTTTCTATTCGTATTGCAATTGTGCGGGGATCTGGAGACTCTCTCTCTCTTGCTTTAGTGTTTTGTCTGGTTAATTCATTTCTTTAAATGTGCCTCCATTTCTCATTACCTTGCTCATTGTGAATTAAATTTAATTAATTTGCTCAGCATTAGCATTGATGCGAGACTATAAAATCAATCTGACATCGCAGTGGCCAGAAGCGCCTTCATCGCATCAACTTGAGAGTAGTTAAACTGTTGATTGTTATGCTCACAGCATTTACACCTTGGCTTTTAGTTTTAGATTTGCTTAATTTGAAAAAAAAAGAACTCACATTTAGATTTGCTTGATTTGATTTGAAAAAAGAGGTCTGCTTGGAGATGTGTGTAAGTTGTGGCATATATAAAAATTCGTACAGAAATTCTAAAGTTTGATTGTCTTTTTGTTAGGCATTTTAACTGTAATTGATTACTTTTAAAACTTGAAATTTAAGATGCCTGCAGTCAATTAAGAAAGCTCCAACCTTTTAAAATAACACTACAATACAAATAGTTGTTTAAACAAATGAAAAAGAACAAGTCTGAAAATCTCTTGCAATATTTGTTCAGGGAAAAATGCAAATCAAAAAAGTGTTGCCTACTTTTGTGGGCTTTAGAATCTTGTGGAAATTAAACAACTAATAATTGAAGTAGGTTTGAAAAAGAACACTAATCGATAGTGAATTTTCACATGTATTAAATAAATCAAAACATATGAACATTCAAAAACAAGCCAATAAAATACATCAATTAATTCCCAAAATATTTGTGATAAAAAAATCAAATATAAATTATATTGCATAGTTTCCGATTTACATTCAAATTGACTGGCCTTAAAGCCACTTTCGAATGCAAATTGTACTCAATTAAAAATCATCAATTTTAACTGGCTTTTTGCCAATTTGTTAACCAACTTTAAAGCCGCATATTAAAGCCATAAAATGCAATCAATTTCCTGTGCAGCGGCTGAAAGAATATCCTAGATGAGCAGCTCTCTTTCTATCTCTCTCTTTCTCTGCTTCTCTTTCTATGTCAAGCCTGCTTTATCTGACACTTATCTATTATCTAGAGCCGCACACGCTGCTTATCTAGGGCTACAGCAGTTACTGCTCCCTGGTTGCTCACAGTCTCTCTCTCTCTCTGCATTTTTTTCTGCCTTGTCCGGCTGCGTTTTAACATCCTTTCATTCGACGAGCATCCTTCTCGCCTTCCACCTGGTTGGCTGACTCTCCTGCTTAGGCTACATATTGATGCTGACGCATATTTCCTGCTTCATTACTAGCAACACCGTTTCCATAAAGTATGCAACACGAGCACGAACATGCAACGCGACAAATGCTCAACAACAAAAATGGGGAGAATAATAAAAAAAAAAGAAAGCTGCAATGCGTTTTTTTTGCCTGCTACTCTCTATTTATCTCCCCTTCCCTTCTCTAATTCATTCTCTCTTTCTCTCCATTTCTCTGTCAGTTCATTCCACCTGGCGTTGGCTTTTAACGAGCCGTCGCCATCGTCATCGCCATCACACCCACATTGTCATCCCCTTGTCCTTCTCTTTTGCTCCTTCTTTCTCTCCTGTTTAACGTCGCTGTCGCTGTCAATGCTTTGGCTTTCGCTTCGGTAAGGCAAGCAAGGACCTCCTGCAGCAAGGCTCAAGCTCAAGCTGACTTGGTCACTTTTTGTTTGTTATTCTTCCCTTGACTTTCCTTATGCTCAGCTCTTCTCTTCTCTTCTCCTACTCGTCTCATTCTCATTTCTTTTCGTCCCCATTCGCTTGATTTTCTTATTGCTGCGTTGTTATACCCTGTAGATAGCTTGAGAAATTTAGAAGCGTTGACAATCAACAGTCACTAGTCAACAATCAACAACAAAAGAATGGAATATTATGTTACTAAGTAAACTTTTATTTCAATCAACTTTGATTGATTGATTGATTGACGAGTAAAACACTTTGGGAAATTGTTTCTATTAATAATCATCAGAGAAATTAATTTAAATATTTAAGCAATCAACCACTTATTTAATCAATAAATTGAATCAATCAACCATTTATTTCATGTTAAACTGGATTGATTGATTGTTGGTTTTATTGATGGCCTAGTACAAACTTTTTGTGAATTGATTTAACATTTAATAATAAAAAGAACTTATTTAAAAATGTAATAATTCAATCAATATTTAAAAATTAAAGTTGTTGATTGATTTTTTGATTGATGTCAATGTTAAATGATTGCATGAATTACATTAAAAAATTATCGAATCAACCACCAAATGAAAGTAAAGCCAAGCTATATTAATACTAAAATTTTCAGATTGCTGCATGAATAAGATGTTTATAACTGATTGAGTCCGTCACAGATTGAAGTGTTATATTTATCTCTATCTATCTATCTTTTGTTTTGGTTGTTTAACAATTTAAAACTATTGAATGTATGTAATGTTTGACTCAGTCATAGATTGAAGTGCTATCTCTATTTTTATTCATAACGTTTTTTTGGGTGATTGAACGATTTGATCACTGATATTAAATAAAAGTTTTAAAAAAGTCTATTCACTCAAATAAACGTAACAAAATGATTGATACAATGATTGAATAAGTTGTTCATAACAATTGTTGTATATATCAGTCACATATTGACGTGTTATATTTCTCTCTATCTACAACTTTTGCTTTTGTGCTATGTAATGATTGACTCAGTCATAGATTGAAATGTTACCTCTATCTTTATCCATAATATTTTCTTTGGGTGATTGAACGATTTAACTACTGATATAAAATAAAAGTTTTCCAAAGTCTACTCACACAAACAAAAGTAACAATTGATCGAATGATTGATTGATTGATTGACAGTTTAGCTTATTCTTCACTATTCACACATTTTTTTTTATATTTTTAAATTAAAGTATAGAAACTTTTTGTAGTCGTGACAACTTGCGACTCCCTTTTGCACACACTTTCCCACTTTTTCACTTTCTTTGCTCCTTTTTTTGCTATCCCATCGTGAATTGCGCCATCTCTAGGGTAGCTCCTCCTCTCATTCTTGCTGTTGTTATTGTTGCCCAGCGGCTTGATTTGATTAAAATGATAATAGTTTTTGGGATTTAACTTAAATTGATGTGGGTTAGTTCGACCAACATCGTCCCCCTCCCGCTTCCCTTCGCCACCAAAGAAAATCCCTTAGTTCACAGCCCCGAAAAATAACCCCACCTGAGACCTCGTCTCCCTTTGTCCCCCCGCACCCACTGCCTTTTCCCTTTGCGTTACTTTTGCTCATTTCCTTGCAGCAATTTGGGAAATTTTAAAGAGCACACAGCGAAAAAAAAAGAACAACGAATAAAACCAAAACCAAGTGGAAGAGGAAGCGCAAAGAATAACTGCAACATAAAAATTCCATTAATAAAATTGCATAAAAATTTGCTGCATTTCTTCTTTCATTTCCCCCCTTTCACTTTATGTATTTTGTGTTATTTTTTTTTTTTTTTGGGCATCTTCTTGTGGCCTCTTTTTAGCAAAATTATTGTGGCCACTGTTTGTCCTTCGAGAACTGGCCTAAAACATGGCTAAAAGGTTAGTGGGCTTAAATGGCCTAGCCAACAACTCGTCGCTTGCTTCTCCTCCACCTTCTCCTCCTCGCTTTTGCCATCCAAAACTTTAAGGGCCACGTGTCGGTGGTGGCCAAAAGCAACCGCTAAAGCGCGCCGCCCACAAACTGAAACCACATAGTACATGGAAGGGAAGAGGGAGGGGAAAGGGAACTAAGTTCGCCTCCGGGCTGCGGTTAACCGTCGTCATTTTGCGCCGAGCCTGAAGCCTGAAGGCGGCAAGGAACCGGACGAATCACTTCTGTTCTTCTCCTGTTGCTGCCTGATGAAGTGCAAATTCATTAAATAATCATTTTTAAGACCAAAACCGAACCGAGTTCACTTTGAAGTCATTTTCATTTAACGCAAACTTTAAAATAAATAAACAGCTTTTTTTGGCGCCATTTTAATTTTGTTTTTTGTCAGTTTGTTAATTCTTTTACTGGTAAATTGAAAAAAGAAAATATTACATTAAATTTACATTTTTGAATCAATTTGGCATCCAAATTTATTCAATGGAAATTGTTCAATGACAATAAGTCAATAACTTATTGAATAACTATTTGGCACTAGTTAAAAAGGTAAAAATAGCTAAGCTAAGCTAAGCTAAGCGTCAATTTAGATTATTTCATGTTATAAAGTCTTTTATAAATGTTCCCAATTTCAAAAATAAATTTATAAATAATATAAATTCTACCTTATGATACTTGAATTATCATCTATGTATGCGAACATCACTGAAAAAGCTCTAAAAATAGCAAGAAATACAATTCATTTAGATATTGTTATTGGAGGAATTTAATAACTCCAAATATTATATAAATATTTTAAAGGTAAACAGTGCGTATACGTATTTTCAATAATTACACAAAATATTGTAATTTCTTGAATTTAATCGCCAACTATTTAATGCAAATATTTACAATTGTAAATAAATTGTAAGCATTGACTTTATACAAATACAGCTTAACGCATACTGTGCGTATACGTATTGTTTTGAGTACTGCGCATTACGTATACGCACGCAAAAACGAAAATGCTGCATGTTAACTCATAAAATAACAGTTTAAATTTAAATTGCATTTGTTTAAGCATGCGTTAGCAACAACAATAACAACAGCTGGCCCATCAAAAGCTTAAAACTACACTTTTTTCACTGTGTGATACAGTTTGACATCCACTGGGCGTCTGCGGTTTGCTTTTGCAAACTTCAAACTGTAAATTGGCAACTAATTGCTGACCACTGAAAAGAGAAAAAAAATTGTCAACTACAGTGCTTGCCAAACGTTTGCTTAACATTGTACGAGTTATCACTGTTGTTGTTGTTGTTGCTCTAGTTGTGTGTGTTGCCTTGGCTACATTTGAAATAAATGTGTCCAAAAAAAGTTTTGTTTCGAGTTTTATACTTTTATCTACTCACTGGCACACTGTACTCTTGCTCTCTCGCTCTAACTCGACGATACACATACAACACACATTGTCTGCGTCTTTATACATTCTTTTTTTTTGCCTTGTTGCGTTTCCTCTTCCACTTCAAATATGTGTGTTTGTGTGTGTGCTTGTGTAATCTATATTATAACATGCTTTTCAAACCCCACCCCCGCACCTACTGTGCGTCCTTTCTCTTCTTCTTTGCTTCTTACTCTTCGCTCAGACAAAAAAGTTCACTTTGATAGTTGGTAAATTTTTTGGCGCTTTGCGTTTGCTGCTCGCGCTCTATCTCTGTCTCGCTCTCGCTCTGCTGACGTCGCCTCGCTGTTTTTGACAACTTATTCGTGCGTCGACGGCGGCGTCGACGTCACCGCTGCTGGCATGTGAAGTTGTTTGTCTGACTGCGCTTCCTCTCTTTCCCTCTCACTTCGTTGCTCCCTTTGTCAAGCAGCTAACTGTTTTTGTATTTCTCTATCTCAATTGTGCTGCGTTTGGCAACATGTGAATTCGTCTGTCTGTCCGCCTGTGTGTGTCTGCATATGGTTGTGTGTGTGCAAGTATTTGCTGTCTATTGCGCTCTCGCTTGCTCTGATGCCGGCCGGCTTTTGTGTTTGCCTCGCATTAAATTCGTTTTTTTTTTCTCGCACTTAAATTGTTCTAAGGGTCTATTGATTGATCTGAGTGCTTTAGCGGGGAACGTGCGGAGAGGGGGAAAACTGTGTTTTATGGCTCTCTGCTTGAATGTAATTTTGAACTTTGCTAAGTTGAGAATGCGAATGCCAATGAATCGAATAAAACTAGCAAATTACAAGTTTAATAAAAGCGAATCGCAAACTGAAACCATTTGGTGGTCAACTAATTAACAGTGTGACCAAACGCCAACAAATTGAATAATGATGAAAGGAGATGGAAGAAAAAACGAACATTTATGAAAAAAATCCTAAGACATTTATAAAGTATTTTAAATTTGAATCTATTTAAAACATTGAATGTTTGAAAAGAAAAAAAAATAGTATAATAAAAAAAGATTATTATTTATACATTTAATTAAAATGTAAAAAATAAGATATTTAAAAATTCCAAGACATTTAAAAAGTATTTTAAATTTAAATATATTTAAAGCATTGAATATTCGAAAAGGAATAAAAAAGGAAAATACTATTTTGTTAAAATGTAATAAATAAGACATTTCAAAAGTATTTTAAATTTGAATATATTTTGAAACATTGAATATTCGAAAAGCAAAATAATAATATAATAAAAAAAGGGAAAATACTATTTTATTAAAATGAAAAGTATTCCAAATTAAAATTAATTTAAAACATTATATTCTAAATATTCTAAAAGCAAATTAATAATATAATAAAAAAAACTGTATTCTTTATACATTTTATTAAATCGTAAGAATTAATAATGATAAAAAATAGGAAATTCTTAGGACGCACAAAAAAATATTTTTAGAAAGTGGTTTTATATATATTTTTTATTCAAAATGCATAGAATGAAATAAAATAAAGAAGTACTATATGAAAATTAAATACATAAACGAAAATGCATACGTAGATATATTAGTAAGAAACTCTTAGATTAAAACGAAAAAAACAAACTGACAAACAAAGGAACTCTAATCGATCATATAATTCTAAGAAAGTGGGTTCAATCTAAAATAGGATAAAACTAATTTGCCAACTAAATAGACGACTTTTATTTGTTTCCCCTGTTTTAGAGGGAAGAAACAACCCTTGCTTAAGGGACGCACATGAAAGGCAGGCAAATCAATTACGTTAATGAAAACTGTTTAGTTATGCACAACAGCTACTTGACTATGCACTTGACACTGCCAGACAGAGAGAGGGCGATGCCAGAAAGAGAGAGAGAGAGAGAGAGCGAGATGGAGATGGAGACACATGAAATTTTGGCAAAGTTAAATTCTTTGACATTGGGTCCCCAGTTGGCATGCATATCTTAGAGGAACGGAGAAAGGACGAAGAAACGAAGGAGCGAAGGACTTGCGTCCTTTTTGTGTGTGTTTCCGTTTTGCGCCTGCTGGATTATTGAGTGTTTCATAAATAATGAAGTCGTGACATGTGTAAATGTTGAATATTTTATGATATTTATTAAACAACTTGCAAGCCAAATTCCTTTCAAGAAGGACGCACAACAAAAGAGTGAGAGAGAGAGAGGGGGGCGAGTCCTTGGAATGTTTTGTTGCCTTTTGACCACAAATCGCGCCACTGTCAGAATAGAAGATGTGCTAATTTGTCTTTGCCGCTTGTTGCGGCATAATTAAAGCGAAAAGCCTTGAGGGGCATGAGAAATGTGGCAGGCAAACGTAGCTAATAAATTATTGCCACATTTACTTGCAACTCACTTAAACTAACTATAAAATATTTCGCTTTTTCATCGCGCTGCGCAAAACTTTCAACAACTTGCCAACTGTCAGCTGCAACAACAACAACAACAACAACTGAGAGTCGACAGCTTCGATGACGGCAATCGAAAGCGTTTAATCAATTAAGTTCAATTTAATTGTGAAAATCACAAAAACGTGTCGAGCAAACAACTCTCAATATATTCAACACAACTATCGAGAATCGCTGAAGAACACACAAAACAAAACACAAAATAGCAACCAGAGAATTGAAATAATTTGCATTGCAACAATTATTCAACTGTAAATGCTCACGGCTTTACTCAATATCAAATTACACCCGATAATAAGATTTGCTTCATTAACCCAATTATTTTTCCGATGGCAAAAGAGATTTTGCTACTAAAGCTTAAAAGAATTCGTCGAGGAAAGTGTATCTTAATCGGATTGTTGAAGATAAAGAATGAGCCTAATATATAACAAGTAAGAAAGCTATTGTCCCATTGTACTTCGGAGATTGACCCCACTGTCAACACGCGACTGAAAGAAATTTAAAACAATGTTGTTGCTACACATTTTTTATATTTTTATTTTATTTATTATTTCGAATTTAAAAAAAATTCCAGACCTTCATCCGACATTGAAATCTCTTACGCCGATAGAGAATCTAGGGCCCAGACTCTAGGTTATCATTACTTGACCTCTCTCGTTCAGAATGCGGAATCCACATCCGCTTCAGATTTTCAATGACTTAAACGAAATAACGAAATTCAGTTACAAATTCATTTTGTTTGCGGGCAGTCGAAACATTTAAAATGGGCGGAATAAAATTTAACGGAGTTTTCTTACTGATGGTCCTTCAAATATTCTTGGTGGCCACAACAACTGGAGATGAAGTGAGATAAAAGACATAATACTAAGAAGAATAAAAAGTGATTAAAGTGTATTCGTTTTCTTCCTATCAGATGAATGAATCACACCAAAAAACTGTGAAACCGTTGCTCGATATTATTGGACAGCTCAGAAATAAGTTAGAACAAAGTGAAACTAAGGAAAAGCAGATAAATGAATTAAATTCTGATCTTATGGAAAAATATCATGAAATTGTAAGAATTCATGAAACATTCATGAAGGAAGTAGATCTATTAAATGAGTATAAAAACAAAGTAATCAAAGGGGAAAACGATTTGATATTGTGTCAAAATAAAGTTGATAAATCTGAATCTGAAATTAATTCACAACAAAATATTATTCTTAAATTAAAAGAACAACTATCAGATAAATCCACCAACTTAGAAAATTGTCAAGTTCAATTAAAATCTCTTAATTCAACATTAATTGAAAAAGATGAAAATATAAAGAGATTTAGTGAGAATAATACAGAACATCAGAAAACACTTGGGTTGGAATTAGAGAACAGTAAATCTATATTAGTAAAGTATGAAAAAGATATTCAGTTATGTCGTTCAGAAACCAACGAATTAAATAGGACATCAGAGAACATTAGAGAAGAACAGAAAAAGATTCAATTGAAATTAAATGAAAGTGAAACTAAGCTAATATATAAAGTAAAGGAAAATCAGTTATGTCAATCTGCACTTCATAAATTAAGTCCAACAACATGCCCCCCTTTCGGAGATTATTCAGGAGTTCGTCAACTCAATGTCTGTGGCATAGGTTTATTCGATGTTTTATGCGATAGTCAGTTAGCTGGACCTGGATGGATTGTAATACAACAACGAGTTGGGGGAAATGAGAGTTTCAATAGGGATTGGGCAACGTATCGCAAAGGTTTCGGTTCTTTTGAAAGTGATTTCTTTCTTGGATTAGAGCAAATACATCGTATCACGAGCTTGCAGCGTTTCGAACTTTACATACATTTGGTTGATGCGAATGGAAGTACGTTCAACGCTCGTTATGACGACTTTAAAATATCTGATGAAGATAATGGATATGCACTGAGTTTGGGTAAATTCAATGGAACTATTGAGGATGCCATGAGATACTCTGAAAACATGAAATTCACAACATTCGATCACGACAACGACGAAGATGATGATAATTGCGCAGACTGGTTTGAAAGTGGCTGGTGGTACAAAGCTTGTTCTGATTGGTAAATATTGCAAATTTTTATTTACAAAGGAATACACATAATTATAGATTTTTGTTGTTTCTTATGCAGTTATTTAAATGTACCAAATCGGAATCTAGGTTGGTGGGACGCTGATAATTACATTAGCCTTAAAGAAGTTAAGATGATAATTCGCCCCAAAGAAGAGATGAAGAAGTGATAAACTGAAAAGCTGAAATTCCCATATTTGACTCAATTATGTAATCATTTATATATAATTGGTGCATTAAGAAATTGCGTTCTGAAAAATAAAACGATCGACTATTTAATGCAGCGATTTATTTTTTGAATGGAATTTAATTTACGTTTTGATGTAGCAAATTTCAATAGAGGTACAAATACTTAAAAGTCAGTAAACTTATGATTATCCTGTATGTATCCTTTCAGTCGAACCTTGAACATTAATGTAATTTAAGAAATGATCTACACATATTCATTTCTTATTTAAACATAAATGATGCAGTTTTGTTACAAATAATACATAAAAAATTTTGTTTTTACAACATCAGTTGATGGAAAGGTAATTACACAAAGCAGTGTATTATAGTGGGTGCTATAAGTGTATTTATTTTCTTCTTATTAGAGAGATGAATTCGACCAACAAATGGAAGAACAGTGCCGGATTTATAACTATACAAGTAAGAAAGCTACAGTCGAGTGTGCTCGACTGTGAGATACCCGCTACCCATTTTGAGTAAAACCAAAATATTGCGCAACAGACACACATGGGTAGATCGTATCGGCTGATGACGCTGATCAAGAATATATATATACTTTATAGGGTCGGAGATGCCTCCTTCTACCTACTACGAATAAAATATAAAATGTATATTAATACCATTGAATTAAAGAACATTCATAAATCAATCTACTAATTATGAAATGTATTTTCAAGTTCGTTTCCCACTCAGCATTTGTGTGGATCAATCACATATTTATTTAGTTATACAAATCGGAAATTAATCTGGATTGAACATTATATTTTGTTAGCCTCTGAATTCATCAATCAACTACTCAATCAAGTAATCTAACTACTCAAAAAGAAAGAAATCAGTTATTTTTGCTCATTTTGACAACTTGGAATCGACTCATTTTGCTAGTCTCTCAATCAATCAATCAACTCAATCAGTTGTTCAACTAAACATTCAATAAGGTAAATCCATCAATTTTGTAAACCGACTTTTAATCAATCAAACAATATGCAACAATCAATAAATTTCAATCATTATAATTGTAAGGTGCTTCAATCAATACATCAATCAACTGCTTAGATCCCACTTTAATATCTTATTGTAATAAATCAAAAGTAAGCCATATTTAAAATGATCTCTAAAAAGGTTCCTTAATCAGCTTTTTTATTATTATCATTCAGAGCATTAATCAACCATTTAGTTATTCATCAATCATTCTATTAAGTCCATCAATCAACTGCATTTTTCCCAAAGCTCTAACAACTATTTGCAGTAAATACATATATCGTTTTACTAATTTCTATTTAAACAATCACAAAATATTGTTTGAACACGTTGCAATTATTTCGCTGATTTAAATGAAATCGTTTCGACTAGCTGAGTGAGATGATGAGATGAGAAGAGAAGAGAGAGAATTGCATTGTCAGAGCTTATTGTCGGACAAAACTCCTGTGTGAAAATAAATCGACGCTCCATTTAACGCGATTCATTAGCACGTTTCGAATTCATAGAGAAATTGCCCCTCGGTTGAAATATATATGTTCGACTCTGCCACATTCATTACAAGGGAGAAACACAGGGAGAAAGAGAGAGCGAGAGAGAAGAAGCGAGTGCAATAACCGAAGCTCTTCTCAGTGAACACAATTGCAAATAAAACATTTGCAACAACTATGCAGACAAGGGGGATAAACACAAAGTGAACGAGAGAGTGAGAGAGAGAGAGAGAGAGAGAGAGAGAGAGAGAGAAGCGGTGTGCTTACCTCTTCCCTTCCCCTTTCCAACATTATTTCATTACCTCATTTTGAAATTTTTGCTATTTGCAATTTGAGTTTTTGCCATTGCATTCGCTTGTTTGCTTCGCGCTTAATTATCTTTGTCCGTTGTCCGCACAAAACTCGCTTCTCTTCTCATTTCATTTCATTTATTTTCCTTTTTTTTTGTGTAAATAAAGCTAACCTTAATGCCTGACTAAACTGGGCACAAAACTACGATGCATTTATTACGCCCTTCTCTCTTCCTCCGTGCAACAATCTGGCAACCACACACAGAGTACTCTCTCACTCTCCCCATCCCCATCTCTTTCTAACGCACACTTTGAGTGACTCTCATTCATGCTGTCTGCTTTGTCAGCTCCCTCTTTCACCCCCTTCTTCGTGTTTCATTGTTCGCGTCCTGCGTGTGGCGCCAAAATGTCCGCATAACATTGTTATACCCACTGTGCAGCAGCATATCATAACGGGTTATACTCTCATTGCACTAAAGTGACAAAAAGCTCTTTCGTCTTTCACACTCATTTCGTGCTTTGCTTCAATGCTTCACATTGGTTTATCCATGATACAATTATACAAGGTAGTCTCGTCGGAAAAAGCTGTCCGACTTTAAACAAAACAATGAGTGCGAGTGAAAGAGTCTCAGCACAGCAGTGTGAGCGAGACGACAATGAAATGCGCATTAACCCTTTGACGATGCAATTAATATTTACATATTTTGAAGCTGATATTAATGTCTCTTTAACATATTTTTAAAATGTAAATTGTTTACGAATAATATTAATAATATATATGAGAATTCTCTAATTCTCTAAATGTTTTAATTCTATCCGTGTCTACGGCATACATTGCAAAATGTCATTTTGCGCAAGGGTTAATTGCAGAAAAAAATTCGTCCGCAGACAACCTCTTGCGTCGAAAAACGAATGCGTACTGACGAAAGCTTTTTCCGACGAGACTACCTTGTATAATTGTATCATGGGTTTATCTATCAGCAACAGCTTAATTCACAAGCGAAGCGAAAACTTAAGAGAGCGCTTAACTTTGTATTACAATTGGGGTTGCTTGTTGGCTTCTCTTAGATTTGTTGGAGATCACAAATGAAAAGGATTGACCAGATTTGTATTTATCGATAAATTAGTTAATCGTAAAGTTGGATAAATAATATAATAACCTGCACCAAAATAGTTAATTAGTCAAGGACTGCTTTGCTTCAATGCTTCACATTGATTTATCTAGCAGCAACAGCTTAATTCACAAGGGAAGCGAAAGCTTAAGAGAGCGCTTAACTTTGTATTACAATTTTTACTGCTTGTTGGCTTCTCTTAGATTTGTTGGAGATCACAAATGAAAAGGATTGACTAGAATTGTATTTATCGATAAATTAGTTAATCGTAAAGTTTGATAAATAATATAATAAACTGAATCAAAATAGTTAATTAGTTAAGAGCTGCTTTGCTTCAATGCTTCACATTGATTTATCTATCAGCAACAGCTTAATTCACAAGTGAAGCGAAAGCTTAAGAGAGCGCTTAACTTTGTATTAAAATTTTTACTGCTTGTTGGATTCTCTTAGATTTGTTGGAGATCACAAATGAAAAGGATTGACTAGAATTGTATTTATCGATAAATTAGTTAATCGAAAAGTTGGATAAATAATATTAACCGTATCAAAATAGTTAATTAGTTAAGAGCTGCTTTACTTCAATGCTTCACATTGATTTATCTATCAGCAACAGCTTAATTCACAAGCGAAGCGAAAGCTTAAGAGAGCGCCTAACTTTGCAGTACAATTGTGGCTGCTTGTTGGCTTCTCTTAGATTTGTTGGAGAACACAAATGACAAGGAATGAATCGAATTTTATTTATCAGTAAATTAACTAATCGTGTAGCTGCGTAAATAACATAAAAAACTTTATCAAAATGATCAACTAGTTAATTAGTTAAGAGCTGCTTTGCTTCAATGCTTCACATTGTTGTATCTGGCAGCAACAGTTTAAAAAGCAAGCGAAGCGAAAGCTTAAGAGAGCGCTTAACTTCGTAATACAATTGGGGTTCCTTGTTGGATTCTCTTAGATTTGATAGAGATCATAAATGAAAACAAATGAATTCTGATTAATTTACCAATAAATTAGTTAATCGTAAAGCCATGCAAATAACATAGACAACTTTATCAAAATAGTCAACTAGTTAATATAAATATTTGAATATAAATATTTATTATAACCACAATTCAATTTATACAATTAATATTAAAACTAATAAAACAGTCAGCTTTATCAATAAAGCGATATTTATATTTCTTGAGTTGAGTTTTGTTAAGGCTTTCCTTATTTTGCAATTTTTGTTTTAAATGAACAAATACTTCAATTGGCAGCAAGAACAGCAATGAAAGAATGTGCTTTACATTTTAAATATATGCATGTCTGTTAACGTAACATTTGTCTGTTAACATAACAGCAGCGTTTGAGCAACGCAATGTATGAACTGAACTGCTGTTAATTAACATGGCATAAGAAAACAGTTTAGCTAGAACTGTGCAAACGCGTAAAATAAATGCTTGTATATTTATGTACAATTAATAATAGTTAAACTTACACAATTACTATTATAAAACAAATTAATTGAATTTAAATAGATTTGACAGTCAGCTTTAATACCAAAGATATGTATAAATATGAAATACTCTACTGTTAATTAACATAGCATAATAAGACAGTTTAGCTAGAATCTTGGTTTATCAGTCAGCTCTACTAACAAAGTGATACAAATATTTCTTGACTACACAAAAACATTTCAAAAGTCTTTGCAGGGTATTTAAAGTGCTATCAGAGGGATGCAGCTTGTCGCATTCCGACATGTTTTAATGTAACCTTGTTAACGGCGTTCGTCTGTGCTGACTGCTCTGCTATCACATTCGCTCTCACACCTTTGCTTCCTACAACCCACTTCTCTCTTCTCTTCTCTTCCCTGCCACAATCGCTTTACGTATTTGCTGGTCTGTTCATTTCGCTTGTTATTGTTGTTGTTTAGTGCCTTTTTTTGTCTGACCAACAGGTCGGCGGTCTTTTAATTACATCAGCAACAGTAACAGTAGCAAAAGCAGCAGCCAATAAAAGAAAAGGGAGAAATTTCAAATTTGATTACTCATACGCCATGTATGCGGCTCTTATTTTGTTTGATTTTGTTCTTTGTATGTTATTTTCTTTTCTATCTCTATGCAACACGTGCGCGTGCCTACAACAGATACTGTATCTAACATAAATGTAAATGTATCTTTGTATCTTTCAACTTTCGTCTGTTTTCGTATCGCGTATCGGCGAATCTGTCGCTTTGTTTTATCGCTTCAGCTACTTGAGCAGCACTCTTTTCATGCCTCTTCCTATCTCGCTCGCTAATGCGACTAAAATACAATACGAACGTTAAGTATACGCCCTCGCGTACAACACATGCCGGAGAAATAGGCAAAAAAAAAAAAAAAAATATTGCAAGTTTTTTCAGCATTTGCTTTGCTCGCTTTGTTCGCGCAACTGAAAAATATTTTTCTGAAGCTTGCTTGAATTTATTTATTTTATTTACTTTTTGTTGTTTTTATTTATTTATGTTGCTATCTTTTATAAGCTGAAATACCTGCAATTAAATCTTATTTCATTGAAGCAAATTTGTTGTATTTAATTTCTACTTGATTTCCTTTTGTATTTCCTCTTTTAGCTGCTGCAACTTGTTTTGACTCTTTTTTGCCCTTATTTTATAGTGTTTACTATTTATATTTTGCTGTCTGCATTTTACGCTCAAATTATGCTAAACAATTCGCTGCTTTTACTGTATTCAGTCAGCTATGTGTTTATTTATTTACTTCTCTGTGACAGCACAATAAGCAAATTAAATACAATTCACACAATTTGAAATTGTATTTTGATGTCTCTACTGTTAACAGTAAATAAACTTAACAGCAAGCTGTTAAGCTTGAAGCTCTGTTAATTAACATTCTCTGTTCTTACATAAAATTGATCATTAGATGAAGTCTTTTGAAGACTTTGAAGAGTATTGAAAAAGCATTTAAAAAACTATTTAATAATTTATATTATTTATATATATTTTATATTTATTATTTATTTAAATTATTTATATATTATATAATAATAATTTTTTCAATATTCTTTTTTTTTTTAATTTTTGTTTATATTTTTTTTTAATTTTGTTTTATTTTAATTAAATTAAATTAAATTTTTTTAATATATTTTTATACTTAACTTTTTTTTATATTAAGTTAATTTTTTTTTATATATTTAATAAAAAATTAAATGAATAAATTTTTTGTTTATTTTTATTTTTTTTATATTTTTAAAAAAATCGTTTTATTTTTTTTAAATTTTTTTAAATGTTTGTCCTATTTATTATTTTATTTTTTTTGAGTTTAATATTTTGAATATATTTGCTATGCACATTCAATATTGATGAATTTATTTATTTATCGTGTTTTATTATATTTTAAATATGTTTTTTTTTTTTGTAATTTAATATGTTTACTTTATTATTATTTTTAAAAATGTTTCATTCTCTTCAAATATATATTATTTAAATATTTCTACCATTTATTATTTGCTCATTTGGATCTTTGTTAAACTGCAGCTTGAGTTTTTTGCCTTTAGTAATTGCTTACGCATGAGAAAGACGAAGTAGAACAGAAGTGAGGGAAGGAAGGAGGGAGAAGAGCGGAGTGCAAGGGAATTTCTTCCGTTTTGCATTTAACTTTTTTTTTTGCTCTCGCTCTTGAAGCGCGTTGTGCGTCATAAAAAATTGATGGCCATAAATAAAAAGCGGGCAGCTTTTAATGTGAACTCTGTCAGGGGGATGGAGAAGAGAACAGAAGAGCAAAGCAGAGGGAAGAGGCAAGATGGCAGAACGTAAACAAAAATGTAAGTTGCACAGTGGTATCAAAACTATTCTGATAAAAATTACTTAAAGAAACTTTTGCAAAATGCAAAACAAAAGTTGGAAAATAAGCAAAGATTTTGTTAGAAGAAAAATAAGAACAACGAAAAGTTATCAAGAAGTTTCGTGCCACTGTGCAACAGGACGATGCCACAGCTTAAGTGAAGTGGCAGTTGATTAACACCTTTGGGCTCTTTGCCAGCTCTGTTGTGGACCTTTAAACGGTTTCCTCTGCCTTGGTCAGCAAATGCATCAAGTTGGCAACTGAAGCAGAAGTTGAGCGGAAAGAAGTGTGAAAGAGGAAACGTAGTTCTCTCTTATTGCAGAAGACAAGAAGTAGAAAAGTTGTTGTTGTGATGGTCAGCTTAAGTTAATTGCCTAAACCCAAGCAAAGGCGTTAAATTAACTCAGCTTAAGCTTAAGAAAGTCAACAGATTTAGTGGCGATTAGACAAGAACTAAATTTCAATTTCAGTGACACTTTTTATACCCGCTACCCCTCTATATCGATATGCAAAAATACTATTTATTATATTTTTAGTATTTTTGGTAAATTTAAGAATATTACCGCAATATTTTGGTTTTATTCAAAATAGGTAGCGGGTATCTCACAGTAGAGCTCATTAAAGCGTCTATAGACTTAAAATGCTACATCAAAACATAACTTAAACGCTAAAAAAACTGATCTATTTGCAAATAGAATAAACTGATTCATTCACTCGTTTTATTTTTCAGAACGCAATTTCTTAATTCACCAATTATATATAAATGATTACATAATTGAGTCAAATCTGGGAATTTCAACTTTTTAGTTTATCACTTCTTCATCGCTTCTTTGGGGCGAATTAGCATCTTAACTTCTTTAAGGTCGTTCCACCAAGAACATACATTATACGGTCCATTTAAATGACTGCATAAGAAACAACAAAAATCTATAATAATGTGTCTTCCTTCGAAAATAAAAATTTGCAATATTTACCAAGCAGAACAAGAATTGTACCACCAGCCACTTGAATACCAGTCTGCGCAATTATAATGATTATCTTTGTCGTTGTCGTGATCGAATGTTGAGAATTTCATGTGTTCACTGCCTCTCATGATATCCGTAATAACTCCATTGAATTTACCCAAACTCAGTGCATATCCATTATCTTCATCAGATATTTTGAAGTCGTCATAACGAGCGTTGTGGGTACTTCCATCCTAATTGGCCAAATGTATGTAAAGTTCGAAACGCTGCAAGCTCGTGATACGATGTAATTTCTCTAATCCAAGAAAGAAATCACTTTCAAAAGAACCGAAACCTTTGCGATACGTTGCCCAATCCCTAGTGAAACTCTCATTTCCCCCAACTCGTTGTTGTATTACAATCCATCCAGGTAAAGCTAACTGACTATCGCACAAAACATTGAATAAACCTATGCCAGAGATATTAAGTTGATGAATTCCTGGATTTTCTCCAAAAGGGATGCAAGTGGAACTTAATTTATCTGGTTTAGGTTGACTAAGCTTAGTTTCACATTCTTTTAATTTCAATTGAATCTTTTTCTGTTCTTCTCTAATGTTCTCTGAGGTCCTATTGAATTTGTTGATTTCTGAACGACATAACTGAAAATCATTTTCATGCTTTATTAACATAGATTTACTCTTCTCTAATTCCAACTCAAGTGTTTTCTGATGTTCTGTGTTATTTTTAATATTCTCACTCAATCTCTTTATATTATCATATTTTTCAATTAATCTAGAATTAAGAGAATTTAATTGAACTTGACAATTTTCTAAGTTGGTGGATTTATCTGTTAGTTGTTCTTTTAATTTAAGAATAATATTTTGTTGTGAATTAATTTCAGATTCAGATTTATTAACTTTATTTTGACACAATTGCAAATCGTTTTCCCCTCTGATTACTTTGTTTTTATACTCATTTAATAGATCTGCCTCCATCATTAATGTTTCATGAATTCTTACAATTTCATGAAATTTTTCCATAAGATCAGAATTTAATTCACTTATCTGCTTTTCCTTAGTTTCACTTTGTTCTAACTCATTTCTAACCTGCCTGAAATAGTCGAGCAAAGGTGTAACAGTTTTATAGGTATAAATGCGGCACTGTTCTTCCGTTTTTCGGGCTGATTCACACGTCTGATAGGAAGAAAACAAATACACTTTAATCACTCTTTATTCTTCTTAGTATTATGTCTTTGATCTCACTTCATCTGCAGTTGTTGTAGCCACCAAGAATATTTGAAGGACCATCAGTAAGAAAACTCCGTTAAATTTTATTCTGCCCATTTTAAATGTTTCGACTGCCCGCAAACAAAATGAATTTGGAACTGAATTTCATTATTTCGTTAAAGTCATTGAATGTCTGAAGCGGATGTGGATTCCGCTCAATAGATCTGAACGAGAGAGGTCAAGTAATGATAGCCTATATTCTCTGCCCTAGATTCTCTGTTGGCAGAAGAGATTTCAATGTCGGATGAGAAGACATTTCAATGTCGGATGATCGTCTGTACTTTTTTCTGTTCAAAAGGTTCTGTTCTGTTTGCTCCAAGCAGCTTCTTCTTGAAGACCCATCGACAACAACATTGTTTTCAATTTCTTTCAGTCGCGTGTTGACGAAATTATGCTCGAATACTTTCACAATGGGACTGAGTTTGTATTAATATATATGCTGACAACTATTTGGTTAGCAAATTTAAAAACAACTTGATTAAGTTAACAAGAGTATAATTATAACTTATAACTTTGTGCTGGCAGGAAATGTATGTAACAGATAGAAGGAGGCATCTCCGACCTATATATTCTTGATCAGCGTCAACAGCCGAGACGATCTAGCCAGGTCCGTCTGTCCGTCTGTCCGTATGAAACACTGGATCTCAGAGAATATAAGAGATAGAGCAATAATTTTTTTTCGACAGTATTTGTTATGTTTCATCAAGATCAAGTTTGTTTTCAAATGTTTGCCACGCCCACTTCCGCCCCCGCAAATTAGCAAAAATCGAATAACAAGCGTAAAAGCTAGAGTCGCGAATTTTGATATATACAATAATAACTGAAAATTTGGTTGCAATCAGATAAAAATTATTGTAGCTTAAATAATGTGCTACTAATGGCAGGCTAATAATTAAATATTGTCATAATTATCACACCGATATTTGGACAATAATTCATTGGAAATGCAACCAAAAACCAAATTGTTGGTAGAAATTAAATTCGCAGACTCCAAACGAAATCAATTAACTAATTATTTAAGCAGCTTACGAAAACAGCCGCAATAGCAAAACAGCAAAAACAATGACAATAAACAATGAAAGGCCAAAAGTTGAGCGAGAGAATTAGAGTGAGAGAGAGAGAGAGAGAAGTGGGAGTGAGAACTGCTGGGCGTGGCACATGGCTGAGCAAATAATAATAAATTACAATAACATCAAAAGCGAAAATATGATGACGCGTCGAGTCGAGAGATGTCGACTCTGCTAGGCTAGGGAAAAGTCAGCAGCTTGGGAAAGGAACAGTTCAGGGGTGAGCGAAAAATAAAGGCAAGCGGATGGGATTCATGAGCACATAAGCATAAGTGAGACACGCCTCATTAATTTGAATAGATGAGCAGGACGTTACACTTGCCTCCCCTCTAGTCTCCACCATCTCCTTCTCCCTCCCTACAAAAGCCAACACAAAATATGAAAATCATTTCGGCAAATGTCTACACAACTTCGTTTTGCCCTCGCTCTCTCTCTCTCTCTCGTTGAATGTTAACCACAACTGCGTCTCGCCAAGTGGCTGACTGGCATATTGAGTGAACTGCCAGCCAGCAAAGAGAGAGAGAGAGAGAGAGAGAGAGAGGAGTAGGAGGCGGGAGGGGGCGTGTCAGGGCCAGAGGATTGCCTGTCATGGGCAATGGCATTCGTTGTACGTGCGTGTTAGACGCAACTTCCCGTTACAACAATAACTGTGGCAGCAGTCGAAGGAAGTCAGCAGGCAGCAACAACAACAACAGCTACAACAACAACTGGTAACTGGCAACTGGCAACACACAATGGGAATTTCAAATTTGGCAATGTACAACAGCAACAAGAAGGCGAGTCAACGTCAACAATTGAGGCAAAAGCAATTTACAGTGTTGCAAAAATGACAAAGTCAGTCTGCCAGCATACGCTTCATACTCGCATTAGGCAACACTGGATCATGATTGAAGTGTTTTCACACTTGCTTTAACTACAATTTGAAAGCGTAATTTGCATTTAGATTTATGCACAAGTAACGCTATAAAGAGCCACAGCAAATAGCTGTATCGAAATGATTAATAATAAGCTTGCATGACCAACAGCGCAGCGATGATTGATTGACTGGCTTGCTGTTAGCAAATTGATGGAAATGACTGTTTAGCTGATTGACTTGCCACATTTTGCACAGATTTAATAATTGTTGAATCTATTTAGCAGCTTGTTGCTAATAAGTGACAATAGTAAAAATAGTTGGTGATTGAAGATTGACTAATGATTGACTAAGTCAACTTTAGTATATCAGAAAATACTGCTCATCATTTTAGAAATTGAAACGATCTTTGAAGTTTATAAGTTATTGAGTAACTTGTTGAATGATTGTAATTAAAATAGTATATGATTGAAGCTGATTGCTGATAATGTAACTGACAAAATGAGCGCATCAGATTTGAATTTGAAAATACTGCTAATAATTTTAAGAATATTTAGTGATTGCTTGTTCGAAAAGCTTTTGCGACTGGATTTAAAATAGGTTTTGATTGAAGACGATTGAAAAGATGATTGATCATTATATTATGTTGGAATTAAAACATATTACCAATTAATTTAGCGTAAGTTTTATTTAAACCTTGTTGATAATGCTAATTAAGTGATAGAATAAAAAATAAGGCTTGATTGAAGATGATTGATGGCTGATTGATTATAAAGCTTTAGCATATCTGATTTCAATTTGAAAATTTAAGATTCCTTGTGATGCATTTTTTTTAATAAAAAATTAATTGACCGGATAAGTTAACAAAAAAAATTGATTGAAAGCTGATTGAATGAAAAGCATCAGTCAGCATCAGTATATTTTTAAATACTGTTCACCACTTATGCAATTTTACCATTAATTTGAATTCGTAACTGGTTGAGTAAGCTACCAAGAAAAATGTAATAAAAATAGTAAATGATTGAAGCAGATTGAATGGTTGATTGACTATAAGGTATCGGTCGGGATCAGTATATTTAAAAATACTGCTAATCGTTAGTTCAACTTAAGAGATTATTTGATTTTATAACGAGTTGAGTAAGCTAAAAAGAAACAAGATTCAATTATAGTAAATGATTGAAGCAGATTGAAAATCTGATTGAAACAAGCGCCAATAATTTGAAGCAATTTCGCCGCGTTTAGGTCAAAATCATGCACTGTATAGTTCAAGTTGGCCAGCGAATGACAAGACAATCAAGTGACCCAAAAGGGTAGCAACAACATTATTAAAACAACAGCAGCAACATTGCTGGCAACAACAGCAATAACAATGCTACAACAACTACAACAATGCTGATAGAGACAACAAAACAACATTCCCAGAGCAGCGACTGTGGCCAAATTTGTGAGTTGGATTCCGAAATGGAGAGCAAAGCACATTGAAATGCATTGACCAGGCATTGTTGCTGCTGCTGCTGCTGTAGTGGTTGCTGTTGTTACGATTGCTGCTGCTCACATACTTAAACAGTTTTGCGCCTGGTTAACTCGTCTTGTCTTGGCGCCTTGTGAATGTGTCAAGTCAAGTTTTCGAGGGTCGCGTGGAGATATTTCTGGGGGTTGTACTTTGAGTTGAGGGGTTGGAAATGGAGCTTGGACTTGCTTTAAGTGTTGCTGTTGTTGCTGGTGTTGTAGTGGTTGTTGTTGTAGTTGTTGTTGCTGTCTGTCGCCTGTTGTTGGTATTCGCGCTTGCCCCGGAAATGTCGTTAAATGAAATTGTTTTTGTCAAAATTAATGTGCAACCAGCAACCAACAGCCAACAACAAAGCAGCGACAGCATCATCAGCGGGTCAACTGTGTATGTGTGTGTGTGTGTGGGTGTGTTTGCCGCCTTTGTCTATATATCTATATCTACAACTGTGTGTGTGACATTAGCCATATGAATGTACATATGTCTGAGACGAAGCTGTGTTCATATATTTGCGTCCAAGTACGTGACAGATTTTGATGAAATTTTATCGCTAAATGTGTTACAGAGGAGATTGTGAGTATGTGTAGAGGAGTGTGTGTGTGTGTGTGTGTATTGGCAGCTCTGTATCTGTGCTCTTGGCTTGCTATAATTGCCAGCTCAGTGGAGGTTAACTCCGACAGCAGTTCAGGAAAGCACAAAGGTTTCTCTACAACTCAATTGAGCTGTTGCCCTCAATATTTTTGGGCGGGTGTCAGTTGTGTTTAGGGCAAAGAGAGGAAGGGGGGCAAAACATTTGGCATGCCAAGCAACAGTCGAGTGGAAAATACCAGGAAAATTCTGCTGCCAGAAATGGCAACTGAAATATGTTTAGAATATTTATTTGGCAATCAAAATAGAACTTCATGAACTAGACACGTGCAAACACAAAAACAAATTCACTATTTAGTTGTTGAGGAGAAGAAAATGTTGAAGTTGTAGTTATAGTTTAGTAGTAGTAGAAGTTGTTGTAATTGTTGTATTGGGAGTTGTAGTTAAATCTATTTTGTAACAGTTTTAGTTATGGAAATATTATTTACTTGCAGTCTCATTTGTATTTTGAAACTAGTAATTTTGACAGCAAATTCTAGTGTTAAATATTAGACTGTTGTATTTGAAAATTGTGCGGCATTGAATAAAGGTAATGGATAAAATTGTGATGGTAAAATAGTCTATTACTTTAGTTATGGTTATGTTATTAATCTAAAGTTTTTGTTTATTTTTAAAAGGCAAAAAGTTTTATATCATTTTAAGTTGCTTCAAAATCGATTGAGTAGTCAGTATTGTAAATTGCATTTTCCTTAAATTAAAATTGAAATAATAAAGAAAATAATTGAATTAAAATAATGTTTATGGTATTTTAGACTCGATTATTACATTCAAAGTATACCGTAGAGTGCAAAATATACCAGAATACACTAGAATAAATATACTTTACTTAATGTTACGGCTGTTGAATTAAATGAAATACATGTCTGTACATTTAAAATATATTCAAAATTTAAAATTTATTGCAGCTAAATTTGAAGAACTTACTAATTCGTTAATTTAAAGTATTTTAAATTTCTTTAGTGTACTAGTTCTTCATAGTAGCACTGAGAAAAGTTTTAAAAACACTGCTAAAACTCTTACAAGAAATAAACAACACAATGAGCACAAATTTAAAACTTGTATTCTTGTATTTAATATTTGCGGTAGCTGTGTAGTAATTTGTTGGTTTCATAACTGCTTAAGTCAATGCAAGTAAATTAGCCATAACTTTCTTCTTTTCTGATCTCAAGCCAAACAACTTCGACGTCCATGCGGAGCACATTTAATGGCCAATATACTGAAGAGACTTTTGCGAAGTGGCAAAAAGAACTCTCACCACAGAACACCCACTGGAAAAGTGCTTATTTATGGAATTTAAAGCCACTGACAAATCCGTCGAAAGGTGGCAGAAAATGCAGTAAGCTACAGGTACTGTGAAGTCTGCTTGAAATTAAAGAACTTGCCAAGAAAATACTTCCAACATTATATAAAATAAAACAGGAAATAAATTGGTTAAAAATATGTTATTCACTTTAATATACGAAAGTGAAAAAAATTATTTCAAAAATACTATAATTAAAATAAAATACCACAAATAAACATACTAAAAATAAAATAAAATACTGAACACAAAATCAAATACCACACATAAACATACTAAAAATAAAATAAAATACCATAAATAAAAATACAAAAAAATAAATTAAGTACTGAAAATAAAATAAAATACTATAAATTAAATAAAATACTATTAATAAAAAGCATTGCAGTTTAAATATAAAACAAAATAATGTAAAGTACAAACAATATTCTTTACTTTTCTTACAAATGAATTTTTAATCAATTTTTAAAAAATAATCTTGTTTTTAATGTATTTACATTAATTTGTTTTATATTAAGATTGCATTGTTTTCTATTTTCTTTTCTTTCTATTTTGTTGTAGTAATTTATTGTACTTTTTATAGTTTATTTATGTATTTATTTTATTTTTAGTACTTTTATTTTTGATTTTTAGTATATCATTGTATTTTTGTAATTTATTTAATTTTTAGTATTTTTATTTTTGATTTTCAGTATATCATTGTATTTTATTTTATTTGTTTTATTTTAAGTATTTTTATTTTTGATATTTTATTTTATTTTTAGTATTTTTATGGTATTTTCATTAATTTATAGTATTTTTAAAATATATATTTTCACTTTTATTTACATACTTTCCTATCAAATGATAAAACTCTTTTTCACAATCTCCTGGCGAGTTCTAAAACGCATTAGAGAAGAACAGAGCCGAAAACAAAACATTATTTTTTGCAAAAGGCCAAAACAACAAATGTAAGAAGCCAAAGGTGGAGAAGAGAACGAGAGAGAACGAAGCAAGCAAAAGACAACAGAAGTCTGAGTGGACAAATGTCGTAAAAAGAAGACAGAAGTTGTCTCCTCTCTCTCTCTCTCTCTCTCTCTTATTCTCTTTCGACTTTTTGCTCCATTTGTTGTTCCAGGCGCTTCTTCCACCTGCCTTCTGGTGTTAGAATTATGACACAAAGCCGCATAAATCTTGTTGACGATAAAAAATTGCTAGCGCCAAAGCAAAAGACACCCAAAAAAAAAAAATAAAAAAGAAAGAGAACATAAATGAAAGGTGAAACGGGAAGCAAAAACACAAGTTTTGTGAACAGACAAGTTTTAGGCCTAGATTTTTCCGACATTTTCACCTCGCCCGCCATCTGTTGATGTCAAGTCAATTTTCTCGTTTAGTTTTCACTACACAAAAAAACGCAGCTGGAGCTCAGCTTTATCAATTCACCCCGATTGATTTACCGCCTACTTCACATTGTGTCCAGCAATAACTGTGGCTCTCTCACTTTTGATTGATGTGCCAGCGTCTAATTGAAAATTGAGGCGAAACAAAAAGTGTTCTGAACTGAAAACTTGCAGCTGAATTAAATAGAACTTGTTCAGATAAATTGAATCGATTTTTTATAGCTTTCGATACCGTCAACATCAATTTGAATTACTTTTGTTGTAAACTATTTTTCATAAAATATATTCTGAAATAGTTTATTTGTTCTTTACCGAGTTTAGAAAAACAATTTATATTAATTTTTCATGTTTCCAGTTAGTTAATAGTTTAACACTATTCTTGTTAGTCACAAATTTAACAAAATTTAAAACAAATTTCATTCAATTCTTTTTGCTTCAAGAAATCAAAATTTATATGCTTCAACAAAAACAATTTATGAATTTTGTTGATAACATGTCCAATAATCTACAAATTGTTTTCAATAAACACAATTATTTTATTTTATTATATTTTCAAACATTTCTTAAAATTGCTTGGCTTTTGTTTTATTTTGTAGTTTTATTTTTAAATTAGTAGCTTAACAGTATTTTTGTGTCACAAAATCGAAATTAAAAAGCTATTTTTTATTCAATTATTTGCTCTACAAAGTGTCAACATTTGTATGCTTTAACAAAAGCAATTTATTCTTTCAATAATTGTTGTTTAATGTTGTTGTTTAATACCAAACATTTACAGAAATATGTGTAGAAATATTTATTAAATTTCTCAGCAATTCTTAAAACAACATTTCATATTAGTAGCTTAAAAGTCTGGTTATGAGAATGTGTTAAATGTATTTATTTATATATATATTTATTCAAATCTTCTGTAAGTTAGTTTTCAATGTCAAATTCAAATTATGATTAAAATCATAAATTTAAACAAACTCTAAAATCTGTCTTCGACTTAATTCCATATTCTGTCAAAACTTTTAAACTGCAACAAAAAAAAACTATTTATAAAAGCTATTGGGAACGTTACGTTTCCAGTACTTTTCCCACAGCTTTTCGATAATCTTTGCCAGCATATTCAGCGATGATAACAGAAGTAAGCAAACAGTCGATGGTCAAATAAAAGTAACTCACGAGTTCACAAACTGTTCGATAGCCGTCGGCTAATTAAATCGTCTGCCAACAGATGAAAAAGTTACCCAAAAAAAAAAGTGGATAATAAAAATAAGAAGCAAGCTGGGCTCAAAGCCAAGCCAAGTTGACAGAAACATATGGCAACAAATCCGAGTTTTTGGCAGCGATGTGAGGACTCTTTGAACACTCTGAAGCACACTTTGTGGCCGATCATTGGACAACGAACATCGAAGTGAGTGTGAGTGTATGAGTATGAGTATGATTTTGAGTTTGAGTGCTTGTGTGCATTCACTTGGAAGCTGCTTTGGCAAGCCACACACACTTATACAAAGGCAAATGATGGGGAGCCAAGAGAGAGAGAGAGAAGAGAAGAGAACAAGCTGCAGGCATTTGACCGAGTCCAAGCTGCTGGCATGCAACCAACAACAACAACAACAAGAGCAACAACAATGCCACACACTTCATGCCACACAACATGCGTCTCAGCATTCGCATCGTAAACAACAAAAGGAGGCACAGGAAACAGAAACAGAAACAGAAGTAGTAGACTCCTCTACACACACACACATTTTGCCCCGAAGGCAACTGCTAAGGGTAACCCATGAAATTGGTATGACAAGTTGACCAATGCTCTTCACTCTTCTCTCTTCACTCTCTTCTTCTCTGTAGCAACAACAACTGCCAGTAGCAAACAGAACACCAACCAAGCAAGCAGTGGCAAGCAACAACAATTATGCACGTGTGTGCTTGCAGGCACATGCGGCGTATGCGTAATGCGCCAGGCTGCACACATCACGCATACGCCACGTTGCACACTAAACACAGAGACAGAGCGTAACTAGCTGCAGTTGAAAATCAAGCAGTTCAATTGCATTTACTATAATCAATAATTAGTTATACTAAAGAGTATAAAACTAGCAATAAAATGAAAGTAGAAAATAACTTGCATTCAAAACAACATTTTAACAGTGAATAACAATATTTAAATTGACTAGTAAACTATAGAAATACAAATATATGTATACCATCTTATTATTTTCATAAATTTCTTCAAATATAAGTTTACTAGATATGTGATTTAAGTCAATTGAAATATTGTTATTTTGTGTATTTTTAACTTGATTTCATAAATTAAGAATGTTGCACTCGAATGTGACATACCCAATATCCATTTTCAATATAACACTATTCTACAAATATACCAAATTAATATATCGATACTATCTTGAAAGCTATATTTTGTATATCGTTATAGTATCACATACAATAATACTTTACATTGTATCTTTCGTTCTTTTAGTCCCTGAGATCTAGGTGTTGATATGGACGGACGGACAGACAGCCAACGGACATAGCTATTTATCTAAAGGGTAATTTGCATCCTATACAATTTTATTCATTCCATTTGACTTTGATTTTGTATTCTTTCTTTAGAGTTGTTTTAAAATTGAATATATAATTTCTCTTATTTGATTTGGTTCTCTGATCTTTCTATTACAATTAATTGAAAACTCGAAGTGTTCTTTCTTTATACTGAGAAATATATTTATGAATTTCATGGCTAATAAGAATATATATTGCAAAATAGATTTCCATTTACTTTTCTATTTATGCAATTCGTTTGGAATTCAAGTTTTAAATCAAAATTTGTAATTTTATCATTTGTTCTATTATTTTATTTAATAAAATAATTTCAATTTCATAATTTTCATTATTTGTTTTTCTTCTGTGCCTTTCCCACATTCATTCTTCACTTCTTTTTGTTCATATGTATTTCATTGTTCTGTTGCCATTTTCATTTCTATTTACTCTTTACTTCCCTCCAAAGCTGTCTGTGTGTTTCTCTCACTTTTCATATATGCCGCTTTTTTTCTATACATTTTCTATTTCCTCTACCAAAGAGCAAAAGGCATTTACACAAAAAAAAAAAAAAACTCCTTTTCATTGCCCGATTTTCATATTGTAATCGAGAATTGTTTGCATTACACACAAACAGCCAGAGGCGAAGTTGGAGCACTGCAAAAGGTGGAGAGAAAAGTGCTGATGGAAAGGGGAGGAGAAAGGAATGACAACTCATGGCTGGCTCAATTGAAGTGCTGTTAAATACACTGTGGGGAATTGTTTGACTTTGCCTCAAATGCTGTCAACGGTTTTGTCAGCAACTTATCGATGACATTTGCAGTTGATTAAACATTTAATCCCAGCCAACATTCAACATACAACGTTGCGAAACTTCACTTGACTTTGTCAGCATAAATTCGTTTACTGCACTTCCACCACGCAGGCTTAAATCCCAAAAACCAAAATATTCAATTGCAGCTTAATTTAAAATAATTTTTAATTTATACCTTAAAAGGTGAAAGTTAATTGCATATGAATAAAATTTATTTGCATTGAAGTCAAAGCTTAAATATTAATTGATTTTATTAACCAGTAAGATTTTTTTGAAAGCACATTATCATTTATTTAAAAGGGAACATAAAAGTTTCCATTCTATCCATTCTTTAAAGAAGCTATGACGTCATTTTGCTTCTCAATTGTGGTTAATTTGAAAAATATGCGTGTCTCTTGAGATCCAAAGCTTAAATCAAAAACCGAACTTCTAAACATTGAAAATACTTTACACAAAGCAATAGATCAATAAACAACTGTTATTTTCCTAGGAAACTGATCTTCGCACAGCTCCAAAATTGCTGTTTGAAATACGCTGTGGTACTTTTTTTTCGCCATTTTTTTGTTTTTCAATAATTTTATATAGAAAACAAAAAATTAGAGCATAAATGAAAGAATATCTTGTATGTTAAAACATTAAACTAAAATCCTCTTTTAGTTTGGCCAGTATACTGATTCAAAGTTGTCAGTTGGTGGTGGTTGAAATAAGCTGTGATCCACTGTATGTTGAGCTTTAGAGCTTTTCAAATAAAACACTTCGGCAGACAATTCAATTATGTTCTATGTTGTTCAAAATAATAATATATTTGCATTTTAATACACTTTGATATATATAAAAATTCCATTTAACTTTCACTCTTCGCAAGCTTTGTATATTCAAAGCTTCTTAAAGCTTTATTTTTCCCTAAGCTCTTAATCCGAAATAAGACTACGTTAGTCATAAAGCAAAATATTTCGGAATTTTTCCTCTCTATGAGCTAATTTTCTGGCCGTATTCTTTTACATTCTATCCTCGTAGTCAGCCTAAAAGCTTTTTTACATTCTGTCATATAATTAAACCAAAAGTAATGTAAAGCTGTAAGGTCATGTAAAAAGCTTTGTGCTTGTTGTCTGGTGTTTGTTGTCCGTTTGTTGTTGGACTGACATGAAATCTGAACGTGGCCATTACGAGTTGCAGTTGCAGTTGCACCGAAATTACAGGTACTTTAATTGCCACGCCCAACGACTGGGCAGCCCCATTAGCAATGCAAACAACAGGTCATAATTGCAACATGGCCCCTCGAACATTTGCCCCGAAGCTCTGTAACTACCTGATGCCCTTTCCTCCCCCTATCCCTCTCCTTCCCATCTCTCTACTCTGGAGAACTCTAAAATCAGATGAGTGGACTTTGCCTGCTGTGTGCGGTGTAAATGACAAACTTGTGTTGTAGCTTTTGTTGCTCTTGTTGTTGCTGTTGTTGTAGTGTTCGCTAAATGAGTTGGGTGATATTTACACATACACACACTACCATATATATTGCACACACACACATTGTTGCAGCCGCAAATATAATATCTATGTCTTTGTAGTTGTGTTTGCCTGTTTTCTGTTTTCTCTTCCTGCTCCTTTTTTTCTCTCTCCTCTCTCTCTCTCTTTCTAGCTATCTTTTTTGTTTTGTACATTTTCTACGCCCCTTGTTGGTTGCACTTTTTATGCGGATTTCCTAACGGAATGCAAAAGCAACGCCAAACATTTTTTACACTATGCAAAATCGGGGTGGAATTTGTTTCTACCCCATCATGGCACACTTTTTACTTTATCTGAAATCGTTTATTCCACATTTTCCTCGAATCAGTTGCAGTCGCTGTTAATTCTCAGAAAAAAGACTCGTTTCTTTAATTGCCTTAGCAATGAGCTCATTGTTTGACTGTAGGGCGGCACATGCCAATATTCTAGGGAAAAATTCTGTACTTTTGTATAGCTTCCAAAAAGTATTTCATTGATCATAAAAGATTATTACTTGAACCACTATTTGTTAATATTATACAATGTATGGAAATACAGTCAGAAAATAAATTGCGTGGAAATTCACATTTCATTGACATCTTTTACACTAATCAAAGTTTATAGAACTGCAATTTTAAGTTATTATTATAGATTGTTTATATGGCTTGAAACTACATTCATGTAACTATATTTCTTATCTTATCGAACACTTTTCGCTAAGTTTACGCAAGTTACATTAATAAAATCTAGGCCAGATCGTAGGTTCAGTTCTTAATAATATAAGCTCTTCAAAATCTTGTTCTTCTTGTAATATATGTAGAAATATTATATTGAACTATACTATTTTCTATTATATTGAACTCTTTGAATAGAAATACAAGGTTAAAATATTATGAAAATGTGATTTTGCTTTTCTTTTTGTCATTATAATATATATATATAGGTAAACTTGGAACTGGTATTGCTCTACATAAATATCTTTGTCCTTAGAACATTTTCACCAGTAATGAAATTTTCCTTAAGGTTTTCATAATGAA
This sequence comes from Drosophila albomicans, assembly GCF_009650485.2. Taxonomy (NCBI): domain Eukaryota; kingdom Metazoa; phylum Arthropoda; class Insecta; order Diptera; family Drosophilidae; genus Drosophila; species Drosophila albomicans. Next base: position 11,108,250 of record NC_047628.2, on the reverse strand, counting down.
TTGAGTTATTACCTCATTATACCTATTTTATATTTACCTATTATGCCATCTTAAAACCTCAAAACTTTCAAAAATTGTCATTTTACTAATTTCCTTTGATCTACATTGAATGTGAACATTTTATAGATCGCAGAAATCAGCCATGAATTTAGCAACTGCTATTGATTTATTACACTGTTCAATTCAGTGTCAACACACAAGGGTATTTAATCATCGGCCTGGCGTGCGATAAGTGCGCTTTATTGTTATTACAACATTTTATTATCACAGCGAGAACACGAAATAAACCTCAAGCAGAAACAGCAGCTACTCTCTTCTTTGTGTGTGCGTGTGTGTGTGTTTGCTTCTTCTTGCTTGTATTCTCATCTGCTGCTCTTCGATTCGTCTTGATACGTTTCGATTGTGTAGAGTTCAAGCAAGAGCGTGTGGAGAGAGTGAGAATGAGAATGGCAGAGAGAGAAGCAACGCAATAGTGGACTATTTTATTTTACTTTATTTTATTTGGCCTGTATTCTTATTGTGTGTGTTTTATTTATATGTATTTTTTCTCATTTTATTCGTTCTCTGCTGCTTCTGCTGCTGCGATATTTGCGCTTTTTATGGGTCTGCCGACTGCCTTTGTTACTTTTTTTTATGATTGAGCTGCCGAGATTTATTATTGTTTTCAGCTCTAGAAGTGTGTGTGAGTGGGGTGAGAGAGAAGAGGAGAAGGAGGAAGAGTGTGCACGTGTTTGTTTGTGTTTTTGCATGTATGCCAACTCTCTCTGTGTGTGTGTGTGATTTTGGCTTGCAGCTGCAGAGAGCTTTCTGAAAATCCGCCTGTGGATTGGATTTTGTCCGTCGACGTCGACGTCGCCGTTGTCATCGTATTCAGCGTCTCTCGTGCTTTGACAAAAGCTACTCGACTTCGCCGTCGTCGTCATCGCCACCCACATAAACATACACACACACACACACACATGCACACTACATAGAAGCGTACACTTACATTGTACTATTCACTCTCTATCTCGCTTTAGCTTCCACATTTGCTGACTGCTTGTATTTGACTTGGCGCAGTTTAATGCACTCTGCCCAGTTGGTTTCGTTTTCCCTCCTTCCTCCCTCTTCAAAGCATCGTATTTGCCTTTTGTTGGCATATGTCAGCTTTGCCATATTTTGTCATATCTTTGCCTGCCGCTGCTTTTTGTTTTTAATCGGTTTTTTTTCTATACTTTCCACGCCAAGCGCCAGACGAGAATTACAATTTAGTGGTGTCTTGTGTGACACACAGTGGAAAGCTTCTACACCTCTATGTTCATATTTATATATTTATGAACATTTCCAAAATGTGTAAATTTAATTAAGAAGACCTTAACCTTATGCAGTATATTTTAGTAAAAAAAAAAATACTGCGCTAATGTATTATTTTTTGTAAGCTTTCTCAGAACGGAAGCTAACTGAAAGCTGATATTTAAAATTTAAATCGTCCTTACTCGATATGTAAAAAGTTATACATATTATTTCTTAAGTTTATGGAAAACTTTTGTGCAGTATATTTCAGTAAAAATACTGTAATCGATCTTAGTTCCTAAAAAAAATCTAAAATAAATGCATTTGTTTCAAAAATTCTATCAATAAATCTAAAATATTTGTGAATCTCGTCTGAAATCAAGTTTCTCGCTGTCGAGTTCACTCATTTCCCATCGAGACTTGTTTTAAGGAACCAGCATCCATATTTTGTTGCAAACAGTTTTGCGAAATAAAAAAACTAACTAGAAAACTCTTGAATACAGAAAAAAGGCTTTTTTCAAACTGCGATTCTCGTAGTTTGGCCTTTGACTAGTGGCAAATAGCAGAGAGAGGACTTTAATTGAAAACGCTTTGTTTTTCTTTGATTTCCCTTTACTTTTGAATACTTTCTTTGAGCAATTGCTTTGAGAGACTGCCGGCTTTCATTGTCAATGAGCATTCAGTCGAGTTTAGAATTAACTAGACGACGACGAATGTGATTCGAGAGAACTTGTGATGACAGTAATTGGAGAAGGATTCACAGAACTGTGCATTTAACATGGTAAAAACTTAGTTTGGGGATAGGCCAAAAATGTAGCAAGAGATTGATAAAAATTACTCAAGAACCGAAAAAAGTTTTACTACATTAAATAAAGCGATTGAGATTTATCATATAATAAATTGTATATATTAATACAATGTAATAAATGTAATAAATTATTATAATCAAGTATCTCCGAATCATTTCATAGATTATTAATATAATTTATGCCGCAAATTATTACAATCATATATCTTTTATAAGATTTCTATGATTATTATTATAATTCGTAAAGCAGAAGCTTTGATAAAAAATTATACAGATCTATGAGAAATATTACAATACAATATTTCATGAGATTAACCTTCCATAACCCAATAATAGACTTAACTATATGAGGTCAACTATCTATCAAAAAGCGACAATATCGATTTCTGAATTTTATTGGACAATTAGCCAAGTATTTTTTGTTATCAAACTTCCGTTTGAAAGGCGACTCTTAACTTACCCCAAAAATAAAAGTAATTCCCCCCACGGCACAATCGATAGACGTGATTTCCATTAGACACAATAACAAAGGAAGGAGATGCAATCAGAATTGTGACACTCACCTGTGGAGAAAGAAAAGAGAAATACAAATATTAGTTGACAGGCGGCGACACAATAAAAATTCTATATACAAAAATTAATTAAATCAAACGGCACGATAATAGAGACATGCCATTGCATAGTGAGGGGGAAAGGGAGAGAGAGAGTGTGCTGCTTGTCCACGAGAAATTTACATTTAAAATGTAAGCCAATAAGTAGAACGAGAACGAGAGCACACAAACACAAATATTCAGACACACGCATAGGCAGACAAGTGAGAGCGAGGTGAGAGCGCGAGTCAATACGAAAAGAAAAAAAAAACAACAGCAACAATATGAAGAGTGCGAGTGCGACAGCAAGAAGAGCACAAACAAAACGCAGACAACAACAATGGCAAGTCAAAGTAAATGCCAAGTGTGGAGCAATGGAGCAAAGCAGAAGAAGAAGATGAAGCAGTAGCAACAACAGCAGCAGACGGAAGAGCGTCAACGTTAATGTGTGTGAGTGTGAGTGAGAGAGCGTCAGTGTGCGGGGGGTGGGCTACAAAATATTGCCTGTTATGCACAGAGCGTCCGTTGTTGTTGTTTCTCTTGTTACTGCTATATTGCCACCTATTGATTGTCAAATGAATGCGACGCGCTGCTGTCAAGAGTTTTTGCACTGAGGCGATGATTACGTATACGACGTAGACGCCGATTAAGAATGATCGCTGACAGCAACAAATGCCAATTGAGTGAGCCCAGATGTCTAAGTGTTTGTTGGAGAGCAAGAAAGAGAAAGAGAGAGTTGGCTTTTCTAGCGATTAAAAAGTGAGACGCATTTGTTGATAAACAAGCGCAAATATTTGCAAAGTGCTTGCCAAGAGATTAATTAATGATTAATTATTTATGTGCTCACCCGAAAAGCGTGCAAATACTCGGTGATAAAATGTGCATGCAACAGACAGAAGGAGACTTTGGCGACCCCATAACATATATCTACATATATCATTAGCCATCTGTCTGTCTGTCCGTCCGCTCGCGTGTATGTCAATTACTACGAATCTAAATAAGCTAGAGCTGCCATATTTGCTGTGAACACTCTTAGAGGGTCTACATAGCTAACTTTAATTTAATTTTTATACATATCTAAATTTAGATGTTAAAATTTAAAATATAATTTCTATGCATATGTTTTTTTGTATTTGAAATGATTATATTACATTTTTATTTAAAATAAATGGTATAGTAAATTTTATATTGTTTAGTATATTTCAAATTGTCTAGTATATTTTATAGTATATTTCTAGTATATATATAATTTGAATGTGTAATCAATTAATTATTTTATCTTATATACCTTTAATTTAATAGCAATTGTCTAGTTTAACTTTTAGCAGTCTTTTTTTATTTTATCAGCTCTATCTCTTTTCTTGATCTACCTTTTTTATAGACTTACACATTGCGTGTCAAATGTTCAGGACACGTGCGACACAATTGAATTTATTGCGCCGGACAATGTAATTATTATAGTTATTTTTGGGCTAGACACACAGTTGAATGACCCTCGAGCAATATTTGTGTTAACACAGCTAATTATAATTAATAAAACCAAATAATTCAGATGGTGTTTGTGTTAAATTTAAGTCCTTAAACCAAAAGTGTGGATCTAACATATTCGTTTCGCTATTCAACGCGCGGATTGCTGCACTTAATGCACATGTTCGTTCTCGCTAAGCCAACCAATTAGCGTAGTTTTGTTTAAGCCATTAAAATGCCCACAGGCCGCCCCCTAAAAATATTGGCAAGGCAAGCGAGCGGAGAGTGGAAGTGTGGGAGCGCTTCTAAAAACTGTCATGCGTGTGGCAATTAATGCGACAAGCGTTGGCATTTCGTGCAACACGTTGAATGGCAGAAGGACTTCCTTCTCCTTCCCCTCCGCCTCCACAGTGTGTTGGGTCAGTCACTCACTCACTCACTTGCCATACTCACACAGGACATGTGTATACAAATGCCACATGCCACATGCCACTGCAACTGCCGTTAGCGCTATTGCTGCCACTACACACTGAGAAAAATAATACGAACTGAAATCGAAGAGAAGGAAATTCTTTTGGAAAAGAGACATAAATCAAAAACGTACAAGATTTTACAGTAAATTTGCATGAGCATGGTATATTTAAAAAAAAATACTATTCTTAGAACTAAAAATAATTCCAAATTATTTAAAATGGAATAAATTAATTTTGTATTTATTAGTTTTTGCATATTTTCAGAAATTTAAAAGAAATTTGAAAAATAAAATATGCAATATTTATTTATTGGTTATTATTTTATTATTATTATAAAAGTAGAGATTCCTTGACTTGATTATTGTGAATTTATTTTAAAGCTGACTTTGTTATGATTAGATTTAAAAATTGATACAAGAATTGTACTGTTGTGCTTTATTTATTCATTCGTTTTTTTTTTTTTGGTATTTGTACATTTTTCTTTTTTAGTTTTTGTATTATGAATTAATGAAATTTTATTGTGTTTATAGAATTATGTTATGTTTTTTGTTTGTATATTTTTATTATTATTATTTTAGTATTTATATATTTTTTTATTATTATTTTTTTGTATTAATAGTGATTTTTTTTTTATAAATTTTTTTTTTTTTTTTTTTTTGTTGGATTTAAAGAAATTTTGTGTTTATAGTGACTTTTTTTATAAAATTTGGTTTTTTTTTAATTATTAATTTTTGGAATTAAAGAAATTTTTTTGTCTTTCTTAGTTTTTCAAGACGATTCGCTCTGAAATGTATAACAAATTTCTCTCAGTGTACTACAGTTGCTGCTCCTGTACTGTCCCCGTAAAAGGACGCACGCAAAAATGCGTGGCCATGTCCGGCGCTTGAGGCCAGAAGCCATGCACACACTCACACGCACACACACATGGACGTTTTAAATAGGTATGTGTGTGGCTGGACAGTCATTAAAACGCCCACAGCTGCTGCCACGCCTACATTAACCACAGGACCTCAACACGCAGCCACGCCACTTTTACGCCAGTTTCTCTTATTTTTTTTTAACCTGCTCTTTTTTTTTTTTTTTTTTTTTTGGTTTACTTCAACATGGCACAGCTTGCCCATTAGCATGGGAGAAAGGGAGAGGGAAGAGCCATTCCACGAATGGACATCACACAACGTACAATGTACAACAGCATATAGCGAACATCGCGTAGTGAGTGCTGTGAGTGCCCTGAAATTCCATGTTTAAGTAATTACCGCCCATTTTTGATGAAAGCTTACGGGTTAATTACTTCATTATGGCAACTCAATGGGGATTTTCACAGAGTCGAGATTGCAATACGTGAAAATATTGAATCGAGGATGTTGTCACTCATATTTCATTACAATTGATTCACAATCTACTAATGAATATGTTTTTTTCTTCTATTATCGATAAATATCATAATCGATAAAATAAAAGGCGACATTCTAGTATTTATATTAAAGTTTTTTTGTATCATTCTTTTCACTATTGGTCTGTTTATTGAATCTACTTATATTATGTTACATTTTCATCTATACACATGCAAAAAAGCAACGACTAACATTAAGAACAAGCACATTTCACAGAGTCAGAGAGAAGACTTGAATTCAAATACAAAACCAAAAGCAAATGCAAAGCAAAAGCAAACATTGTTGTTGCCCAGCCAAAAAGTGACAGCAGATGAGCAGTTGCCTCGCCACACAGGAAGAAGTCAACAAAGCAAATAGAGAAACAAGCAAAGCAAGCGGCGCACTCATTATTAGGCTGCCTTAGCTGCGAGCAACAGAATGGGAGAGCAACATGTGTAGTCTACGTACGTGTGTGATGAGTGAGCTCTCTCTCTGCTGTTGCTCTCTTCATGCCCACCTGCTGCAATTAGCAGAGCGCGCGCGCGCGCAGCTCACACTTGAATTCAAGGACAAGAGAGCACACACAGTTGATTTGCATATATCAAATAGAGCGAGAGAGGAAGAAAGAGAGAGCGAATGACAAACCGGCAGCGCAGCAAAGACAAATAAATAAGAGCGCAACGCAGCGCATCAAGTAATTAATTAGAGCCGGATAAGAGGATGTGGGCGATGTGGGGTGTGTGTGTTTTATTATTCTTTCACATTGTGCTTCGTCTCTTTTTTAATAGATTTCCTTTTTGGCTTGTTTGTTTGCCTTTTTATTCGATTTTTTGCTAGGTTATTAATTCGCAATGTATTTTTATTTGTTTTTCCTTTTTTGTTGTTGTATTCTATTTGCTGAAGCGCTTGGCTGCATTTTAATTAGCATCGAATTCGTTTGCTTTATTTTGATGTTGTTGCTGTTTGCTTGCGGTTGTTAATGCACTTAATATAAATTAATTTATTAGCGCGACGGACATGTGAGTAATGCACGCCCATCATCAAAATGGGGCGAGCAACGGGGGCCTTATAGGGTTAACAGCCCCTCAACTGTGCACGCCACTTTGGCATGTGGCATGTGGAAGACACGTGAGAGAGAGGGAGGGGGGAACGGCCTCGCGAATTGCACTTGAAATCAATGCATAATTTAAGCAAAAACAATGCCACTATTGTTTACAAGTGCAGCACTAATTATTATTATTATTTTATATATTAAACTACTTGCAAGTAATTGACCTATTTTTTTTTGCAATTGTTTTGATTGATGCTTGATTGTTAATAAACGCTCCGTTTATAACGAACACATTATTCAAATTAAATGAATTTCAAAACATCATCCCACCTACAATTCAATGAACCGAAAGCTGTGGGCGTATACTTAATTTATGCCTTATACGACCCGTAATCCATTTTGAATGGCCCAGAAAATATGCAAACACACAAAATATGAATGCAATCAAAATGTTTATAATTTCACAAATTCTCTCCACAATAAATAACATCAAATTCTGAACTGAACTGACATTTCATTTGAAAAATAAGAAAACCTTTGGTTTACCTGGTTATTTTATTTTTATAAATTTTTGGTATACATATATTGATTAAAAAAATTTAGATTTTAGCATAAATTATTTATTCATACTTTATTGGATTTCATGCATTTTAGTATTTAAATATGTTTTTACCTTATTTTAATATTTTAATGTTAAATTTGTGTATATTATCTTATGTTTTTAGTATTTATCGTTTGCTAGTATTTTATTTGGTGTTTATTTTGTAATATTCATGAATTCCCATGTATTTATTTAGTATTGCGTAGCGTTTATTTTTCAGTATTTATTTCACATTATTTAGTATTTATATTATAATATTCATTATTTCATATTTATTGTTTAGTATTTATTTTTCAGTATTTATTTCATATTTTTAAGTATTTTTATTGTAATCATTAATTATTTCTGATTTGTTTAATATTTATTTTTAGTATTAATTTTGCATTATTTGGTATTTATTTTATATTGTTTAGTATTTACTTCGCATGATTATTGTTTAGTCTTTATTTTTCAGTATTTATTTTATATTATTTAGTATTAATTTTGAACAAATAATGTTTAGTATTATTTAGTATTTATTTTTATATTATTTAGTATTTATTATGTATTAATCATTATTTTTCATTTCAAATATTTTTATTTCCTATATTTTTGTGTATTTTTCATAATGAATTTATTTATTCCCTTTCATTTAGTTAATATAATTTATCTTATTAATATATATTTATTTCACCTCAGTTTAGGCGCCAGCTGATCTATCACTTTATGGACTCTTCCATATTCTATTGATTCGTCTAATTTCAATTAACCAAGAATCTTGTGGCGCTCTCTAATGAGAGTGTTCCCCCCTTCGTTTTCCCCTCTGCTCCCCTGGGGAATATAGTTAACTAGCTGAAATTGTTATTACGAACTACACGAGAAATTTAAGTACGAGTATTAATGTAGTTATACGTAATAACAATTTGCTTTAATGATTACTTCTAATGACATCGCGTGCAGACTACAGAAATCCCCTCAAACAGCCTTCTTCCCCTCTCCATCTCCCTCTTCTCACTCCCTTTTCAATTTTTCTTGTTAATAACCTTTGTTGTTGCTTTTCGCTTTTCCGTTTTCAATAGTTTTTCCCTTCTTCTACACAAATAATTGCATTTACTCAGCACATTTTTCAGTTGTTGCTTTGTTTTGTCTTATTTTGTTGTTGGCTTTTTGTATTTTGTTTATTGCTTATTTGCTTTGTGCACGTTTGTTTGTTGTTGTTATTTTTCTCTCTTATTTTTTTTTTGTTTTGTTAATGGCCTTAAAATTTTTGCGTCGAGTTTTTTATTATTTACTTTTTTCTTATTAACGCCTCGACGCGTGTTCGACTTTGACCAATTGTTATTGTTAAAAGTTGTTGTTGTCATTAGTTGTTGGCCATAATTCATTTATCATTTTCAGCTTGGTGCAAACAAATTTCTTTTTATCTACGAAAATTTATTGCAATTCAATATTTTACGCGTCACGCATAAAAAAAGGAAATTTTGCAATCAAAAAGCTATTTTGGAATACACTTTAGTTATTAATTAGATAAAACAAATTAATAATTTTTTTAATAATTGAGAAAATAACAAAATATATTTTAGAGATTATAATTATTATTATAATTATTATAATGTAAGAAATATAATATAATCTAAAAAATAATATGAATTAAAATACTGACTTTACTTTAACAGATAGAGTATCAGAAGGTCACCTCAAAAAATTACACAAATGGGAATTATAAAAAATTGCGTTTTTCTGCAGCTATAAAAAGGCTCATAAAACAAATGATATTTGTTTATTGATAGCATAAAAAACTAGCTCAAATTACATGCAGTTATCGGTGATACTTTGCACTCGATATGCACCCCAAAATAATCGATAAATTGTCGATTGCAATTCAAGAAAAATTGAGCTTCAAGAATATTATATATATTCATTTGTTTTTGAAAAATTTAAGAGCAAGTGACATTTTGAAGTAGGTATATATAATCATAAAAACACTATTTATGATACTTTGGTTGATAATCTGGTATATTTCTAACTCTATGTATGGTACATTACAAATGTAACAGAGTTCCGAATATACCAGATTGTCATTATATTTGGTAAATTGATAACCAAATATAATGACAATCTAGTATATTCGGAACTCTATGGTGCATTTTTAATTTAATAGTATATCTATATACCGAATATATACTGAATATTATATACTAAAAACTATATTTTTAGTATTTTCCAGTAGTTCCTTTTAGTATATTCCAGAATAACGATTTGGAAATAATGGAAAATACTAACAATCGATATGTCTTAGTATTTTCCACTAAATGTGCCAAATTGATATACTGGAAAATATTAAAATATGTATCTTTTAGTATACATTCAAGAAATAATACTGTACTTCTTTCGTCTACTTTGACATCTACTTTTTTAACAACTTTGTTTGTAATGTTCTAAAGGCACAAAGTCTATTATGTTTCTAATAATTTTCGCTAATAGCTCAATTGTTGAGACTTGCTAAATAGCTTCATTAGTTTTAGGCACTTCACATCATTTTCACCCCTTTTAAACTTTTTGCTGATTATTTCTAACAAATTAGTAACTCTTACACACAAAAATGGGCGTGATCCTAACTAAAAACAAGTACTAAAAATTATAAAAGCTGCAGCTGATATTGTTTTTGTTATTTGTTTCTAAAGACATTTGAAGATTGCTCAATAAAAAACACAGTTTAATAATAATATAATATAATGATAGGCTATGAAATATTTATGAATTCACGTTCTGAACTAAATTACTACCAATTATTGTTTTTATTGTCAATCAGTTAGCACATTAGGAATGTTAATAACATTGTTAAATATTGTAGAAATTGTATTATTTGTAAACTGTTCACAAATTTCAAGAAATAAATTAGGTATAGATTATTCTCGTGTGTTTAATCAATTAAGACATTAGTTACTAATAAATCAGCAGAATTATCTAGGATATATTATTTTATTGCTCTCCTCAAAATATTATTTTAAACCATAATTTACCCCTTAACAAATTTCTGATTTCTCCTAACTAGCTCATCTCTTTAATCTTAACATGCATTAAATCATTATTCCACGAACTTTATTGAAAGAATGTGAAACTAAGAAAAAAAAAGTGGGGAAATAGATTGGAAGTTCTAAACTTTGTTTACTTTGCTGCATGTGCCACTCCCCTCCCTCGCCCCCCGCCAATCTTCATGTTCACTTGCCTGCTCCTAAATAAAATAGTAATTTTGACAGCAGCAAAAGGAAAAAACCGATAGAGGAGAGAAGAGAAAGAGAAGTGGAAAAAAAATGAAGAAAAAAATAAAATTAATTTGCAATGCAAATTACTTTTAATAAATTTTTGAAAATTTTCTTCGTTTTTTTTTTTTTTGTGCTAGACTCTCAACAAGGGCAGCTGTTGCTCACTTTGTTTGCAACGAGGGCAAGGGCAGGGGAGCGGAGCAAAAGGGGGTTGCAATTGCGGGGGAGGCAGAAGACAGGAGACAAACAGACGGGCAACAAATGAAGCGGCGCTACTTTATAAAGTGGCAAATGACTGAAAGAGAGGAAGAGAAAGAGAGTAGGGGGAAAAGTCACTCGACTCGGCTGCTGGACAAAAAGAGAGAGAGAGAGAGAGAGAGAGCGAAAGACAGCCGATGACAAGGCGTATAATTTATGCAGAAGGGCGCAACACATCTCGAGGGAGGAAATTGAGGGGGAAGCTGGCTGATTTCGACAACGGCAACAGCTACGTTTAATGAATCATGGAGACAGACGAAACAGCAACACAAGCAAGTGTGCTCGACTATGAGATACCTGCTGCCCATTTTGAATAAAAGCGGTATTATTCTCAAAATATACGAAAAATACTACAAAATAAAAAAATACCAAATAGTATATTTGGTATATCTATATAGTACCCCATTAAAAATATACCATAGGCACAATATACCGGATTGTCTGTCAGACAGACAGACGGACATGGCTAGATCGTATCGGCTCTTGACTCTGATCAAGAATATATATATTTTATAAGAACGGAGATGCCTCGTTCTACCTGTTACATAGATTTCCTGCCGGAACAAAGTTATAAGTTATAATTATACTCTTATTAACTTAATCAAGTTGTTTTTAAATTTGCTAACCAAATAGTTGTCAGCATATATAATATATCATTACGAACTCAGTCCCATTGTCGTTTGACCCCACTGTCAACACGCGACTGAAAGAAATTGAAAACAATGTTGTTGTCGATGGGTCTTCAAGAAGAAGCTGCTGGGAGCAAACAGAAAAGAACCTATTGAATAGAAAAAATTGCAGACGATCATCCGACATTAAAATTTCTTCCGCCGAAAGAGAATCTAGGCCGAGACTCTAGGTTATCATTACTTGACCTCTCTCGTTCAGATCTATTGAGCGGAATCCACATCCGCTTCAGACATTCAATGACTTTAACGAAATAACGAAATTCAGTTCCAAATTAATTTTGTTTGCGGGCAGTCGAAACATTTAAAATGCGCAGAATAAAATTTAACGGAGTTTTGTTCCTGATGGTCCTTCAAATATTCTTGGTGGCTACAACAACTGGAGATGAAGTGAGATCAAAGACATAATACTAAGAAGAATAAAGAGTGATTAAAGTGTATACGTTTTCTTCCTATCAGACGTGTGAATCAGACCGAAAAATAGAAGAACAGTGCCGGCTTCATAACTACAAGACTGTTAAACCTTTGCTGGATTATTTCAGGCAGGTTAGAAATGAGATAGAACAAAGTGAAACTAAGGAAAAGCAGATAAGTGAATTAAATTCTGATCTTATGGAAAAATATCATGAAATTGTAAGAATTCATAAAACATTCATGAAGGAGGCAGATCTATTAAATGAGTATAAAAATAAAGTAATCAAAGGGGAAAACGATTTGCAATTGTGTCAAAAAAAAGTTGATAAATCTGAATCTGAAATTAATTCACAACAAAATATTATTCTTAAATTAAAAGAACAACTAACAGATAAATCCACGAACTTAGAAAATTGTCAAGTTCAATTAAAATCTCTTAATTCTAGTTTAATTGAAAAAGATGAAAATATCAAGAGATTAAGTGAGAATATTCAAAATAAAACTGAACATCAGAAAACACTTGAGTTGGAAATAGAGAAGATAATAAAGCATGGAAAAGATATTGAGTTATGTCGTTCAGAAATGAACAAATTAAATACGACATCAGAGAACATTAGAGAAGAACAGAAAAAGATTGAATTGAAATTAAATGAGAGTGAAACTAAGCTAATAGATAAAGTAAAGGAAAATCAGTTATGTCAATCTGAACTTGATATATTAAGTCCGACAACATGCCTCCCTTTCGGAGATAATCCAGGAGTTCATCGACTCTATGTCTCTGGCATAGGTTTATTCAATGTTTTGTGCGATAGTCAGTTAGCTGGACCTGGATGGATTGTAATACAACAACGAGTTGGGGGAAATGAGAGTTTCAAGAGGGATTGGGCAACGTATCGCAAAGGTTTCGGTTCTTTTGAAAGTGATTTCTTTCTTGGCTTAGAGAAATTACATCGTATCACGAGCTTGCAGCGTTTCGAACTTTACATACATATGGTTGCTCGGAATGGAAGTGCCTTCAACGTTCGTTATGACGACTTCAAAATATCTGATGAAGATAATGGATATGCACTGAGTTTGGGTAAATTCAATGGAACTATTTATGATAGCATGAGATACTCTGAAAACATGAAATTCTCAACATTCGATCACGACAACGACAAATTTGATGTTTATAATTGCGCAGTCTGGTTTGAAAGTGGCTGGTGGTACAATAATTGTGGTTTTTGGTAAATATTGCAAATTTTTATTTTCGAAGGAATACACATAATTATAGATTTTTGTTGTTTCTTATGCAGTTATTTAAATGCACCATATGAGAAAAATCTACGTTGGCGGGACAATGGGAACATGTACCTTAAAGAAGTTAAGATGCTAATTCGCCCCAAAGAAGCGATGAAGAAGTGATAAACTGAAAAGCTGAATTTCCCATATTTAACTCAATTATGTTCATTAAGAAATTGCAGCAATTAATTTTTGAATAGAAATATTTCAGTTTCTATTGCATTTATTCTATGTTTTGAGGTAGCAAACTTTCAGTATCTAGACGCTTTCAATAGAGGTGGAAATATTTAAAAGTCAGTAAACTTATGATTATCCTGTATATATCCTTTCAGTCGAACCTTGTATATTAATGTAATTTAAGAAATTATCTTCACATATTCGTTTCTTATTTAAACATAAATGATGCAGTTTTGTTACTAATAATACCTTACAAATTTTGTTTTTGCAATATCCGTTAATAAAGGTAATAATAATTACACAGAGCAGTGTATTGTAGTGACTGCTATAAGTATATTTTTATTTTCCTCTTATTAGACAGATGAATTCGACCAACAAATGGAAAAACAGTGCCGGATTTATAACTATACAAGTAAGAAAGCTACAGTCGAGTGTGCTCGACTGCGAGATACCCGCTACCCATTTTGAATAAAAGCAAAATATTGCGGAACAGACGGACATGGCTAGATCGTCTCGGCTGTTGACGCTGATCAAGAATATATATACTTTATAGGGTCGGAGATGCCTCCTTCTACCTGTTACATACATTTTCTGCCGGCTATAATACCCTTCTACCCTATGGGTAACGGGTATGAAAAGAAGAGAGAAAAAAACGATGCAGGCAAAAACAACTTGGTCATCAGACAAACTCAGAACTCACATTGTAATTTGTTTATAATTATAAATGTAGAGTTTTGTGTTTTAGTATTTGAGTCTTAGTTGCTTTGGTTGATAAGTGGTATATACTGAACTCAAAGGTACATTTAAAATGTAATAGTATATCAATTTACCTGGTCTATTATATATTCGGAGGTACATTTAAAATGTAATAATATACCAATATACCATATATAGACATCGGTGTGTTTTAGTATATGAATTTGGTATAATTACGAAATAATACCGTATACAACAATAGAATTTGAATTGAAATTAAACTGATATTTCAAATCAATATAAATAAAAATAAATACATTATGCTGCTTTTAATTTCCTGCTTCTGATTCAATTTAAAATTGTTAAACTTCAGTATTTCCAAACACGAGGGTAAAGTTTCGCCATCTGACTTTAATATTCAGTGCTAGGCACAACAACTTGAGTTGCGATACCAAAAATTCATAGCCAAGATATAACAAGATAGTCACGACAAGACACGGAAAAGAACTTGGAGACAGACAGAACGACAGACGGATGGATGGATGGACGGACAATGCGATTGACATTCAATCAAAATCAAATAATATTCTGTTTTTGGGGTGACAACATGCTGTGCAGGTGTCTGGCAAGAAATGTGAGAAGCCAACAAGATGACAGACTAGCAGATGCTCTGTAATTGAGTAAATAGATTGAGGAAAGGATATCGCAGAATAGCATGTTAAATATTGAGGTTATAAAGATTATACTGAAAACGCAAATATTGAAGTTTTACAATATAAAATTGATTCAGAAAAGTGGGAATGTAAATTTATTTATTATTATTTACTTATTTGTATGTATATAATGCTATTATATATAACTTTATTCTTGTTAGATTGCAATTTTTCTGATGCAATTTAATCGATGATTGCATCTAAAAGTTATTAACATGTGCATTCAAGAATATTAGATTCAAAAAAATTAAATCATTATTCATGATTTTCTATATTGAAAAAAGTGTTTTTTACCTTAAATTTTTATTATAAAAATTATAAAATTGTTTTGTTTCTTTGTAATTTGTTTTATCATCGAAAACTTGAAATTGAATTTTTCAATTGTTAACATAAAAACAAGAATCTAATGTAACAATTGCCTAAATTTGACTAATTAGTCCGCACTACCCTTTTACTTTCTAAATTACAGGGTATATTAGCCAAATACACGTGCCGTGTTTATTTGCGTGCCATCATGAAAAACAATAAAAGTTTTTCACTCGCACACAACACGCTCTTGCTTCATCTTCATTTTCTGCTGATTTTTTTCCGTTTTTATTTTTGCAGCGCTCGCTGAATTTTTACCCCAAACCACTTTTCCACACTGCCCGCAGGACATATTGCATGTGTGTGTATGTGTGTTGTTGTTGTTATCCTTGTTGTCATCGCATACAGCATAAATTGACGTGTTTGCAAAAGTTTTGCGATATTTATATTTGAATATGTATTTGTAATTTAGGTTTTATTGATAGCCTCCGTCTGTCTGTCTGCCTGTTTGCTCTTTCCTCTCTCTCCCCCTCGCTTCGCCCCTCTCGGCTATTGTCAATTTGTTGATTTTTTGCGTGGCACGTGTTTCCACATTTTTTATTCTTATTTTTACGGCTTATTTCACACACACACACACGACAACATTGCAAATGGAATGGAATCGAACCCCAATTCAAAATTGTTTTGTTATTTATTAAAAGATTGGCAAGCAAGCACCACGACGTCATGGACAAACATTGAAATACATATTTGACTTGTTGTTTTTTTTCTTTTTTTTTTTTTTTTTTTTGATTTTTTGATTTCAATTGCATTTGAATTGAATACCATAATTTAAATTTATTTGTTGTATAGTTGAAGCGCAAACAAAGCAACCTTTGATTGATTGAATGTATACATGTAATTGTAAATCTCTTTTATTTTCATTACATTCCATTGTTATATCCCACTTTACTACTGTACTTTGAACAAGAACAGCGGAATTTATGAAAACACTTGATATTCTCTTTTAAGAGCTTAACGAAGCGAAGAGATTTGATTTAGCTGAATGTCCCTTTTATTTGCACTCTAGTTGATCACAAATTTCCCTTCGATTGCCAAAGGAATTTTTGTCTGCGCTTGCAGCAAATTCGTTTAGTCGAAAAGAGATTAGCACTAAACAAAAGAGAATTGTTCCAAAGCGTAATTAGCTTATCGATAGCATTGTTGCTCTCTTAACTTCCATTTCGTTTTTATTGCTCTGGTTTAAATATCCCCAACTCAACTATTGCCATCTCAGTTACAAGCTCATTGTTCGGTCTCTGCTCCGGTCAAAATCAAAACTTTTTCCTTCCGCATGCATTTCACTTTTTCTCTCATTGCAGTTTTCATTTCAATTTTCTTGTTTTGCACTTTTTTTATTGCATTTTAATGCACACAAACACACAGACAGCCGTGCTTTGTGGTTGTTGTTTTTGTGGTGGTTTTGCATTTCCGTTGCGCTTATCATGCAATAGCAGCGCCTGCCCACAAAACTGGAAACGGGCGCCACACATACACAAGAGCACAAATAAACAAGCAAGCAGGCAAAAAAAAAAAGGAAAAAAAGAGCGCAACTATGACAAACGTGTGACACAAAAAGCGCCAAATAACGCGGCCGTGGTCGCGGCTTCACAGCTGACACAGCAACGGCAGTAAAGAGCGAGCGCAAAAAGCTTAGACAAAAGAAAGAGCGCACAACGTGAGCTAGCGGGGGCGGGAGAGTGCTTAAGTTTTGACGCGCCGACAGAGCGACAGAGTAAATGAGTGTGTGTGTTTTGTTATGCGACAAACTTGCTGTTACTGTTAGTGTTATTGTTATTGCCACTACCGTTGATTATGTTGTAGTCTCGGGTATTTTATGCTCTTCGTTTTGGGCCTCATTTTTGGCAGAGTAGGCTCCTTAGTGTGGGGAGGAGAGGGCAGGAGGTTAGCTTGTCTGATGTGTAGCGGTCGTTCATCTAACAACCTAAATAAGTTTCGCTGCCTCCAGTTTTATTTCTGCTTTTTTTTTTCCATACCTCCTTCTCTTCCTATGCGCTGCATGGTAACGGAGTGTTAGAAGCAGACACATATACATGCTTATGTGCATATGTATTAGTGACTGAGTCACTGTGAAAAGGCCTAACCCACCAAAAAAGACATAAAAGTCCAATGGCGTTGACAGCAGGCGATTTCTAAGAGCATTGCAGACGAACTCATTTGCTTATATGTATGTATGTGTGATGCTGAGTAACAGCGAGCGAGCAACTATGTATTCTGATTACAAGCGTCATGCCCACATAATGTAAATAGTCATTTCGAATTCCATATAAACTGATTAAATATGATCCAAAAATAGATTTTACAATCAGTAATTAGTTAATTAATGCCACTAATAAATACATATTAACTGTTGTGACTAATTTAATAAATCAGCATACAATAAAATCAGAAGCATATTTAAGAGCACTTTGCAAGTGCGTCATCCAATGCAAGCCAATTGTTCAAGAGCGACAGGATTTACACTTACTCCAACTCCCACTCCTTTAAATAGATCTACCAATTTAATACGCATGAGAGCGAAATAGACGTAAGCAACAGCAGCTCAACTTCCATCCCGCTTTATCTTTTGCTGACCATCTTAAAGTGACGCACTTCCATGCAGCTGCTGTCGTCCATGTGCAAGCGAGAAAGAAAGCATTGCTTTGCAATGCCGTTGCAAGAGTGCAATGGCTACGTCATCGACGTCAATATATCAAGCGCAGACAATATTGCAAGCGCATTTGCACGCCCACTCTCTGTCTCCCTCTCTCTCTGACTCTCTCCTTGGCAGACGCAGTGTAATGCGAAGCCGCAGCTACTCGTCGCAGTCGACGTCATCGAATGCCGTAAATTATTGGCGAAAACAAGTAAATAAATATAAATAAAAATACAAACAAGCGGCAGCGGGCGTGGAAGGAAAAACACATTTTTCTTCTTTTGCTTTTCATTTATTTCTTTTGGGTATATTTGTTTCGCATTTCTTCATTCATTTGTCACCTGCTTTGCGCACGGAAATAATTAACAACAATTTTCGTACGGTTCGTTGACATATTTTTCCTGACACATACACACACACACGCACACATGCAATGCACACTCCCATGCATTTATTTTATTTGCTTGTTAATTGCTTGCAATTTATGGCAGGTAAAAAATAAAGAGAAATGTCTGCTGAGTCATTGCGTTAAGCATATGCAAGGTCAATGGTCAAACTTGACGGGGTTTGTGCGACTTTCGGATACCCTAAAGATTTATATTTGAACACTGGCTGATTATGCAACTCATATTTACTACGTGATCAAGTAAAGCAACACACACACACATACACATACAGCTAGAGTGCATCGAGCAATAACACAATACTAAAGCAATACACGCTGCGGGGCTGTGTTGGGTTCAAAGTCATATTTCAACTATAATCTTATCAGCTTTTCGATGTTCAATTTATAACCCAAAGCAAAGCGCGCACGCTAGACGAAGAGCGAGGAGGAGGAGTTTGAAGAGCGAGAGAGAGAGAGAGCGCGTGTGAAGAGAGCGAGCGCCAAAAACATGCAAAACAATTTATATAACTAGACAAACACAAACACAAACAGAGCGAGCGCTAAAGAGAGCGGAGTGTGTGTATGTTTGTGTGACTGTGTCTGTTTATTAATCCTTTTTAAGCAGCATGTGTCCTCCACTTTCGACTCGACTCTGATTTCTTTATTTTGCACTCTTTACAATATAGAAATACACTGACACACACACACACACAGCTGGGAAGAGAATATTTTTCCGCAAAATTTGTTTTATTGCCTGCCCCGTTTATATGCATATGGTCTGGCCAAATGGGTGGGGGGAAGGGAGCTCGAAAGGGGAGTAACAAAATGAACGTCGCCATGTGTGTGCAAACAGACTGCGCTGCACTCCCTTTGCTTTGCTACTATGTACTCCCATTCTCTCCTCTTCTAACTACAGTTGTTGCTCCCTCGTCGCATTTGAAAATAAATTTGCATGCAGCTGCGACGATGACGATGACGACGACGTCGACGGCAAGCCAACAATTGTTGCGGCAATGTCCTGTGCTAGCTTTAGCCCCCTCTCTCTCTTTACTACACAACACTGCTTTAGCAGTAGTAAAAGAAGAAGCAGCAAAATGTGAAGAAAGAAGAGAAAAAAAAGCAACAGCTTCACTGTGGTTGCCTCTGGGCTAAATATCCACCCAACAACCACACTTCAGCCTCCCTTCTCTTTCCCCATCGTTCGCTTACTACTGCTGATGCTACAGCTGCCCTCTCTTTTTTCCTATCTCTCTTTCTCCCCCTTTTGCTATCCTATCCGTTTGCCAGTTGCTTCAAAATTTACGAGCAAAAGCATTTTCAAGAGTTTTATGCGCGTTGAGTGGCAGCAACAGCAGCCAAACCCTCCACTGTTAAAGGGGTGTAAAGAGCGGGGCGAAAAGGGAGCAGAGTAGGATCCTGTGCACTGGGCTGCAGGACTACAAATTTAAGTTGGCCAAAAACTGCAAAGACACATACACACACACACACACACACATGAGAGCGTATGGGAGATATGTATGCCCGATAGTTATTTGCCTGGTTTCTGGTTTTAGGCCCGTTTCATGAGTTCTAGTTTTTTTTTTTTTTTTTTTTTTTTTGCTGACCCCCTTTTCCCCCTATCCTTCAATCCTATTGCCATCCTTCCCCCCTTCCCCGATCAAATCGTTCAACGAACGCGCTGTTTCATTTCATTTCGCATTGGTTTTTCTCTTTGCTCGTTTTCGATGCCCTATAAAATTATAGTAAGACGGGTATTTTACGACTAATCTCGAAAATAATTTGAAATTATTGACTGTAATTATATACTATAAACACGGTACCATAAAATAGTTAATGCAATCAAGGAAGTAAACTTTTGGTATTTTTCATAGTATATTTAAAAATCTCAATTAAAAATGCTTGTAATAATTTCAATTATAAATTTCAATTTCAGAAAAAATTGTACAAATTTGATTAACTATATCAAAAATTAAAAATTGAGCATCAAATGATGGAAAAAACAGAAAATTTTAAATATGTATTTTGAAAATTGCTTAGATGAAGGAAAAAACATAAAAAACTTTTCTGAATATCCTTGTTTAGATAAAGGAAATAACAGAAAATTTTGAATCTTAATTCCGAATATTACTTTTTAAATGAAGGAAAATTCTGAATATTACTTTTTAGATGAAGGAAAAAAGCTAAAAAATGTACATTTTAAATTTTAAATTTATTATTTTCAAATTATCAACAGTGATTAAGGCGTTTACAAATTTGAGCTGAAAAACATACCGATTACACTATTTAGCATTTTCCAGGGTATCTTATAGGCGAGCATTTGCTCTCACTTTTATTAATTCAAAGTGTAGGCAATTCAAGCTTTTCTAATTCATAAAAATATATTTTTGTTTTCATCTTTTTCTAGTGTAGACATTACATGGTATCTTCCGTTCGTGCATACCCAACTATACAAGCTTGTTCTTTTTTTTCTGTTTTTTTTTTTTGTGAAGTGCATTTTAGCAGTCAGTCGTCACTCGCCCAGTCAGGATGTAGAAAATTTTCCGGTTTTACTGTGCGCTCGTGATGCCAGGAAATCGTTGCTCTAGCTTCCAGAATAGCCAGGGAATCAAAGAGAGCGAAAGGGGCGGAAAGGGAGAGGAGAGAAGTGGGGGTAAAGAGTATTCACGTCTTTTGCGCTGCAACATGAAATGAAAAGCCTCATCTACTTTGCTCAGCAGCGGTGGCAGCAATTGGGTTGATGGGCGCGTAATTTTTGGTTGCAAAATGGGAGCATTTATTGAACTTTTCGCCAAAAGATATTTTCGTATTTTACGAATTGGGTTAAAGCCCACAAACGAAAATGTATATAGGGATATGGCATCAAAATGTAGGCCGCTTATTTTAACATAGTTGAAGATGAGTTTTCCACTTCAACTTTCCACTTGACTGTAATGAGTTTCTCTACAGAGAACATGAACAAGAATATTTGGGAAAGAGATACCCTGTATTTTAAGGTGAACTAAACTCAAGCTAAATCATTATGCATTAGAATAATTAAGCTTCATAAAGAAATAAAATTCATGCTATAAAACTTCTCATAAAATGAACATTTGCTAAATTTTGCAGTGCGATTTGAGCGAGAAAATCAAGTTGGCAGACTTTTAAGTATGTTCTGAATATTTGAGCTTAATTAATTAATCATTAACTAAATATTCTTAATCTGAACTTCCTAATTTTCGTTGAACTTTATAAGCTGCTGTTAAAATTAAAGCGGATGTCAGATTGCAACTCTTTTTATAAAAATATTTAAGCAAATTTGATATGTAAATTAAAGCTTAAATTGTGTTAATTGGTATGCTTATTAAATTGCTAAAACAATATTTATATAAAGCCTAAATTCATTTTGAACTTTGGTAATTTGTATAAGATTTACCCATTGAACTGAAGCTTCAAAATTGATAATTTTTAATAATATTCAAAATTTTAAATAAAGGCAAATTTAATATTACATTCGACAACTGTTCTAAAAAAAATTTTCCTTATGATAGGCTGAAGATTTTGGTCATACACTTTAAGTAAAACACTTGCTGCATATTTCATATTTACTTCTTCATTCAATAAAACAAAAAAGTTAAAATATTATTCGACAACTGCTTTTAAATATTTACTGAAGATGAAGTCAAGACTTTCAAGAATGCAATCTTTAAGCAAGACGCTTTTTGCCTTATTAAATCAACCGCCAAAATTTGCTCAGTTTTTTATAGACTACGCGAAAAGTTGATGTATAAAATATAATACAAGACCAAAATATTTACTCATTTCATTAAGGAGCCCAGCCGGAGAGAGAAAGAGGAAAAGGGAGAGAGAGAGACGTTGAAAGCCGAGCAAAGTAACGAGATAAAAAAAGAGCAAGAAGGAAAAAAGAAAACTTATATTTTCATAGCTTGGCAGCATTTTTCTTCATTTTGTGTAAATTGCATGCATATTTTTACTACTGCTGCAAGGTGGAAAGGAGAGAGGAGAAAGGGGAGGGGGAGGGGGAGGAAGGTGTGTGAGTGCGAAACCAAAGTGAAAAAAATCTATTTTTTGCACACTTTGCGTGTAGCTAAAAAACATATAAAAAAAAAGATGAGAAAAACAAGAAATATCTTTGCATAATTTCATAATGAGCACTGAACTAACACAAGCTGCCACAAAAGGGGGGCGGTCAGAGCGAGGCGGTTAGGCGTGGCCACAGCATATGCTTCGCTTGGCATTTGAAAATGCGTTCGTCGCTTTTTCACTTTGCGTTTGAAGCAAATTGCTCATACGCCACGTTGCACGCGCCACACGGATGCGACGACGACGATGATGGCGAAAGGAGGAGGAGGAGGAAGAGGAGAAGGAGGAGGAGAAGGAGATTGAGGGCTAAGGACCGTTTGCATGGTGCAAAAGAGGGAGGCGTGGCACATAGGCTGCGCCTCATAATTATGATTATATGAGCTGTGATTACACGTTGAAAGAGGGGGAAAGCGGGGGGATTTTCCCTGTAATTTGGCCTGCGGCATTGACTAACTGACTTTGATGGCTAAGTGACTGTGTGTGTGTGTGAGTGTTGTAAGCCAGCTTCGTCTGCCCTTTTTTTCGAGGGGGGTAAACGGTTAATTGTTTTGCTTGTTTGCCTCTCTTTTGGCTTTTACCGCATTTCTCAATGAAATTGATTTACCGCAAATTCGCGTTGATATTCGATAGGAAGTCGCATCGTGCACGTTTATCCGAATCATTTGTTCAATTATCGGTTCGCATATCAAGTATACGTTTCAATTTGCATTTTGAATAAAGGTTGAACGAATTTGAATAAGCTGCATCAATTGAAATGCAAAACTTCAAAGTCATCAAATTTGATGCAAACAATATTTTTATGAAATGAAGTATTTCGAATTTCGGCAGAAAATATAAGAATCACTTCACTAAAATGAATTGAGCTGAATTAAATATTATATATTTTTTTTCTTTTCAATAATTTGTAATTTGAAATGAATTGAGTTGAATTTTATTGAATATGTGTTGTACTTAAAAGTCATACAGAGCGGATTCATATTTTAATATGAAACAAACATAGAAACCATGATTTGAATATCATAATTGATTATTGAAGCTGCATAAATTGAAAAGTTATTTTAATAACTGATGTGTTGAAAAGTATAAATTTAAATACTACACTTTGTGATACAAATTTATTCAAATATGAGTAATTTTCTGAAGGAATTTATCGCTTATGACATTATTTACAGTGATAAAACATAAACTGAAACAAGTTTAAAAGTAAACAAGATTTATTTTTATGGCTATAGACTAGCGCTATATTTACAGCCAATATTGATTTAAGGAACTTTTCTTGTTTTACGATAATATGTATAAATTCGTTCATTTTTGGGTCACATTGTAAAAATGTAGTTATCCTAAAACAGAAAAATAATACCAAGACCATGTTTAGCTCCAATTAAAATGCTAATCAAGAGCTATAAAAGTCATTTTTACTCATGTTTCGGAATATATTTAATTTGTTTAAGACATTTTCGGCATATTTATAATTCCAGTATATAATTTCTGTACTTCTTATTTTAGTCTCTTGGATCACTTAAATGTTATACTAAAGAGGCATAAAATATAATATAATGTTTTATTCTTTTGCTCTTTTTGCTTTTTAAAGAAACATATAGAATATTCAGAAAAATTTCACAATCAATAATAATAATAATAATAATAATATATAATAATGCAATAATTAAATGCTGAATTCCTCTTTTTTAAATATATCATATATGTAAAACTTCAAAGATTTGACAAATAACTCAAATGTAATAGCCGTTGCTTTATAATTTTTCAATCCAATAGAATAAAATATTGTATTTAAAATTCTTTGTTTTACATATCAGAATCAATTCACTAGACTTTCAAAAGAAATTTCAATATTTTAGCATTTAAGTGTATAACTTTAATTAATTATTTCATTATTTTTAGTTATTTCGAAGGTTTTTTTAATGTTTTTTTTTTTAATATAAAGAATATTTCTAACAGGGATTTTCTTCAAAATAATGAATCCATATTGTAAGTTATATGGTGTGATATTCATCTGGCAACCCTACTAGTATTAATCTGGCAACACTGTCAATAAGTATCGATAGTTCGATACCTTTAGAAGGCTACTGAATTCAACTACTTTATATACTTTATGTTACAACAATAAAATACTGAATTAAACAAAATCACATCGTATATTTTTGTCGAATAAATGCAATAGATATAATCAACATAATCATTATTTGACTCATATAATTATCGAAATTTTGAATACCTTTAAGCATAGAAGTGCAGCAATTATGATGAATAATTTTTGCATTGAAGTAGTTGAGCGAGCGAGACAAATGAGAAGTGAAAATCAGAGCTTACAAGTTTTCTAATTACTGGTCACAGTTCACGTTTTCTTTGGCTTTTTCTTGCTCTTGCATCTTGGCAAACTCGAAAATTCATCAAGCCAACAATAACAACAACAACAGCAAAGAGTGAAAATCAAGCGTGAGCAGAAGGAAAGAGAGAGAAGACAGGTGAAAAGAGGGGGGGGAAGAAGAAGAAGCATGGCGACTGTCGACTTAATATTTGCCCCCAAACGAAATGACTTTTGCACAACCGTAGACAACGAAGCAGGTGAAGAAGAGAGAAGAGAAGAGTGGAGAGTGAAGAGCGAAGAGAGAATGCTGAAAACATAAAGGGATTACGAACTGCGCAAACCTGATAAACAAATCGACGAGCACTTTGACAAACTTTTTTGTGCACTTGCTTCTTGCCCCCTGCTGAGTTTGAAGCTTGAAGTTTGAGTTTGAGTTTTGTAATTGCAAGTTCGTTCCATGTTATTGAAGTTGTTTGTCTTCTGTTGCTGTTGCTGCCTCTTCTTCTTCTTCTTCTGTGTCATTTTCTTTTTTCTTCATCATCATCATCAAGTCCACGTCTGGCGTGTGTTTTTTATACTCGCTACCCATAGGATAGAAGGGTATTATAACTTTGTGCCGGCAGGAAATGTATGTAACAGGTAGAAGGAGGCATCTCCGACCCTATAAACTGTGTATATATATTCTTGATCAGCATCATAAGCCGACACGATCTAGCCATGTCTGTCTGTCCGTCACCTAGATCTCCAAGACTATAAGAGATACAGCTATAATTTTTTTTCGACAGCATTTGTTATGTCTGAACGCAGCTCAAGTTTGTTTCAAAATTTTGCCACGCCCACTTCCGCCCCACAAATCAATAAAATCGAAAAACAAGCGTAATTTTAAAGCTAGAGCTGCGAATTGGTGTATACGATAATAACTATAGTAGTTATGATTCCTGAAAATTTGGTTGCGATCAGATAAAAATTGTCGAAGTGATTGAAGAAATAATTTTGTATGGGCAAAAACGCCGACTTTCTAGGGCTCTTAGTTGCTTTGGTTGGCAATCTGATATATTGTGCCTATGGTATATTTTGAATTCAGTATTATATCGACATACCAAATATTCGATATATTTTTCGTATTTTTGGTATATTTTGAGTATAATGCCGCAATACTTAGCTTTTATTCCAAATGGGTAGCGGGTATATCACAGTCGAGCACACTCGACTGTAGCTTTCTTAACATACTTGTATAGTTATAAATCTGGCAATGTTCTTCCATTTGTTGGTCGAATTCATCTGTCTAATAAAAGGAAAATAAATGCACTTATAGCACCCATTATAATAGACTGCTCTGTGTAATTATTATTACCTTTATCAACGGATGTTGCAAGAACAAAATTTGTTATGTATTATTAGTAACAAAACTGCATCATTTATGTTTAAATAAGAAACGAATATGTGTTGATCATTTCATAAATTACATTAATATTCAAGGTTCGACTGAAAGGATATATATAAGTTTACTAACTTTTAAGTATTCGCACCTCTATTGAAAGCGTTTAGAGACTTAAAATTTGCTACATCAAAACATACAATAAATGCAATAAAAACAGAAATAATTCCATTCAAAAAATAAATCGCTGCATCAAATAGTCGATTGTTTTATTTTTCAGAACGCAATTTCTTAATGCACCAATTATTTATAAATAATTACATAATTGAGTAAAATATGAGAATTTCAGCTTTTCAGTTTATCACTTCTTCATCTCTTCTTTGGGGCGAATTAGCATCTTAACTTCATTAAGTGGAATGTGATACCAATACAAATATCGTGCATTTAAAGCACTGCATAAGAAACAACAAAAATCTATAATTATTTGTATTCCTTCGAAAATACAAATTTGCAATATTTACCAATCAGAACAATAGTTGTACCACCAGCCACTTTTATAATTGTCTGCGCAATTAGCATAATCAGTTTTGTCGTTGTCGTGATCGAATGTTGAGAATTTCATGTTTTCATTTTCTCTCATGCTATCGTTTTTAATAGTTCCATTGAATTTACCCAAACTCAGTGCATATCCATTATCTTCATCAGATATTTTGAAGTCGTCATAACGAGCGTTGTAGGTTCTTCCATTCTCAGCAACCATATGTATGTAAAGTTCGAAACGCTGCAAGCTCGTGATACGATGTAATTTCTCTAATCCAAGAAAGAAATCACTTTCAAAAGAACCGAAACCTTTGCGATACGTTGCCCAATCCCTAGTGAAATTCTCATTTCCCCCAACTCGTTGTTGTATTACAATCCATCCAGGTCCAGCTAACTGACTATCGCACAAAACATTGAATAAACCTATGCCAGAGACATTGAGTTCATGAACTCCTGGATTTTCTCCGAAAGGGATGCATGTTGTGGAAGTTAATTTATCAAATTCAGATTGACTAAGCTTAGTTTCACATTCTTTTAATTTCAATTGAATCTTTTTTTGTTCTTCTCTAATGTTCTCTGATGTCCTATTTAATTTGTTCATTTCTGAACGACATAACTGAATATCATTTTCATGCTTTATTATTATAGATTTACTCTTCTCTAATTCTAACTCAAGTGTTTTCTGATGTTCTGTTTTATTTTGAATATTCTCACTTAATCTCTTGATATTTTCATCTTTTTCAATTAAACTAGAATTAAGAGATTTTAATTGAACTTGACAATTTTCTAAGTTGGTGAATTTATCTGATAGTTGTTTTTCTAATTTAAGAATAGTATTTTGTTGTGAATTAATTTCAGATTCAGATTTATCAACTTTATTTTGACACAATTGCAAATCGTTTTCCCCTTTGATTACTTTGTTTTTATACTCATTTAATAGATTTGCCTCTTTCACGAATGTTTCATGAATTCTTACAATTTCATGATATTTTTCCATAAGATCAGAATTTAATTCACTTATCTGCTTTTCCTTAGTTTCACTTTGATCTAACTCATTTCTAACCTGCCTGAAGTAATCTAGCAAAGGTTTGACAGTTTTATAATTATGAAAGCGGCACTGTTCTTCCAATTTTCGGTCTGATTCACACGTCTGATAGGAAGAAAACGAATACACTTTAATCACTCTTTATTCTTCTTAGTATTATGTCTTTGATCTCACTTCATCTCCAGTTGTTGTAGCCACCAAGAATATTTGAAGGACCATCAGTAAGAAAACTCCGTTAAAATTTATTCTGCCCATTTTAAATGTTTCGACTGCCCGCAAACAAAATGAATTTGGAACTGAATTTCGTTATTTCGTTAAAGCCATTGAATGTCTGAAGCGGATGTGGATTCCGCTCAATAGATCAGAGCGAGAGAAGTCAAGTAATGATAACCTAGAGCTCAGCCTAGATTCTCTTTCGGCAGAAGAGATTTCAAGGTCGGATGATTGTCTGCAATTTTTTTTAAGTTCGAAAAAATAAATAAAATAAAAATATAAAAAATGTATAGCAACAACATTGTTTTCAATTTCTTTCAGTCGCATGTTGATAGTGGGGTCAACCTCCGAAGTACTCGAAATTATGCTCGAATGCTTCAAAACGACAATGGGACTGAGTTTTTATTAAAATATATATGCTGACAACTATTTGGTTAGCAAATTTAAAAACAACTTGATTAAGTTATTAGGAATATGGGCAAAAACGCCTACTTACTAAGGGTCTTAGTTGCTTTGGCTGACAATCTGGTATATTGTGCCGTCTATGGTATATTTTGACGATAGTACCATATCAATATACCAATATATTATTTGGTATATTTTAGTAGTTTATGGTATATTGGTTTTGGTATATTTTATGATTAATAGCGTAATATTTTTATTTTGTAGTAGTAGTTTTTAGTATATATTGAATGTAGTACCATATCAATATACCAAATATACCATTTGGTAAAATACATAGAATAATACCGCAATACTTTTCTTTTATTCGAAATGGGTAGCGGGTATCTCACAGTCGAGCACACTCGACTGTAACTTTCTTACTTGTTTTTTTTTCAGCTTGTTTGCCTGCTGTGCTAATTCCTTGCCAAGCCACGTGAATCTCTTCAAGGTCTAGCTAATTTGTATCTGTATCTGCAACTGCAACTGTATCTGTATCTGTAACTCGGTGTATTTGTATCTACATCTCTATCCGTATCTTCATCGGAGTCGTATCCGTATCTGTATCAAAAAGAGACCCTCAAAAGTAGCTTCGACTAACGCTGGCGACATTTGAACTACTAAAGCTGTATGTCAACCTGTTTTCAAACTGACACCGAATGCAACTGAACTGAAGCGAAGCGAACAACTCTCCCAAGCAGGTGGAGAGAAGAGAAAGAGAGATGGAGAACAGGCAACCCCAGAAAAACATCTCTCGACTCCTCCTCCATCGCCTCTCTGCGGCTCTTCTACTTTTATGTGGCCCACCTGCATCTAAAAATAAAAAGTGGGCCCAGTCAACACACGGCGCACAGTGTCTAAAACTGCTCACAAATTATTATTTAGCATACAAATTATATTAATGCAATTAATTGGCAATGAAGTGCAAAAATACGATCAACAAATTTAATGTTTTCATTATTGATATTTCAGATTTAGTTCTTTCTATAAGAATTGAAAAAGTTATTTAAGAAATACTTTTGTATGGTAACAAACGTTTTCTGCAATTGGCTCTTTAGCTAGTATATCTAGTATATTTTATACACTATGGTATATTTATAATGTAATACTCTACCATTAAACGAAATATAGCATTTGGTATATTTTTAGTATTTTTGCTATATACTTATTTGGTATATTTGAAAATTAACGACACATTGTTTTGCTTTTATTCACAATGGGTAGCGGCTATCTCACAGTCGAGCACACTCGATATACCAAATAAAGCCTGAGGTATGTTAGTATTTTTGTGGTATATTTTTGATGTATCATTTTATTAAAAATGGGATATCGAGTGTACTCGATAGCTTTCTTAATTCTTTTTTTTTTATCAGTTTTAATTTTCGAATATTCCAGTTAATTAGGTTTTTAAAAAATACCATTATTTTATACCACATTTTATTTTTTCTGATACATTCTGTAGCCTCTTATACTTTTTCGTTTTAAATTTTATTTGAGGTTTAATTTTTAGATATTTTCTGCGATTTACATATTTAAAATAAAAATATTTTTTTATTTATTATATTCCTGATTAATGTTCTACTATTTTTTGTATGTTTTATATCAGCACCACTGTGCAGCAAGTTTGTCCGTTTGTTGTTGTTGTTGTTGTTTGTCATCGTCTGCGCTCACCTTCAATTCGAGTCAATTACTTCGGAAAATGCAAGACCCTGCACCTTCTCGTGACTCCCCGTTACCCGTTGCATATCTCTCTTCCCTTGACTCTCTTTGTAAAAATAAGAAGAAAAAAAACTCTCTCTCTAAATAAAAGTTTACTTCGTCTTTATACGTTATTCGTTTCATGTTTTGTTGTAATTGACATTTCAATTGATTTAAGTTGACATTAAATGCAGCTGTGAAACTCGGCCCAAAGTTTCCCCGCGATTCCAGAATTCCATATAACGGGAACTAAAACTTATCGTTTCGGGAAAGTTTAGGATCTTCTTTTTTTCCTTCAACTTCTTCACTTCTTTCCCAACCAAAAATATGAATGTGTGAAAAATTGAATGTTGGTAACCAAACTTCAAAGCAAGCGAAATGGCAACTCAACATGCAATCTTCCGACTTCTTTTTTCCTCAGTGAAACCGATGAGAGTGCTCGACTGTTAAATACCATGTGAAGATAATAATTTCCATTTATATGAATATTAAAATATATTCAAACTGTTTTAAGTTTCATTAGCAAACTTAAATTTAACCTTTTACTCATTAATTTCAAGGAATAAATTTTATTAAAAATATTAAAATATTTTTACATTTGCTAAAGTTTTAATAGCAAACTTAAATTGAAGCTTTTATCCTTTCATTGCAGAAAATATTTTTTTAAATATTAAAATATTTTTACATTTATTTGAGGTTTAAAATGGAATCTTTTTCATTCATTTCGTAGCAAAAAATACAAAAATGATGTAAATATATATTTAATTTTTCTTTTAGTTTTAAGAGCAAACTAAAATTTAAACTCTTATCACTTCACTGTATTTAAAATATTATTGCATTTTTTTTTTGTAGTTTTAATAACAAACTAAAATTGAATATTTTATCCCTTAATTGCAGGAAATAAACTTTAGTTAGATTAGAAGACAATCCTTTAAAAATTCATAATCATAAATTAAAGATGCATCGAGAAATAGTTAGATATAATAGTTGACTATGTCACTTGATGATTTCAAATCTCTCGAAATTTATTTCCTTACTGGACTCTTGAAAAATGTCAAACGCAGCAATTAAAGTTTATGATTTTCTCTCCCGCTGAAAATGTTTTTCGCTGATTGAAAGTTGCATTAAATGCAATTGAAATTTGCATTGTTGCAAATACAAAACAAGCTTAAGTATAACAACTTTTGTTGTTGCTGGCACAGCATTAAAAATGTGTCAATTTATTTGATTGCCACAGATTAAAATGTACACAAAATGCGCATTTAAAAACCATTTCGATGCTGTTCGACATTCAGCTGAAATTGTGTAAATAAATTACATTCGTCAAATGTCATAACAATTAAATGCAATTGCCCGTAAGCGAAATGTACAATATTTGTTTTATCGCATGATTAAATACTCTAGATAATCGTAATTATGATTATCATTATTATTAATTTGCTCTTTTCGGGATATCTTATTGCATTTATATAAATGCCATCAAATTCATTTGTAATCCAATTTGGATCTAATTGACTTTGGCTTTGCCAACAAATTGCTGTGATATCAATCTTTGAAAACTGATACCATGAGAGACAGCGAAAGAAAAGAGAAAGTTGAATTAAATGTAATCACTTGTCTGCACTCAATGATGACGTCACTTCATTTCATATGAACAAAACAACAAAGTTCTAAGCATTCAATTAGTCTGACGATGATTATTAGTTTCACGAACATGGAGAGAAAGGGTAAATACAGATAAGGTATTGATGTTGATATTCGTTCTATATTTAAAAAATTATAAAGTCATTTTGATAAATTTAAAATTGAGTTGAATTAAAGCTGTAAAACTTATTTTCAACCATAAAAAATCATTCATTGATATAATAAATAATAAATCTGCTCGACATTTCCTTCTTTAAGACAAATATGAATGTTGTTAAGCTTCATTAGTGTTGGATAACGTTATAAAAGAAAACAATTTGAAATGGACAATTTGTTTGTTTCGACTTTAAGTCTTTCGAATTTCTTGAATCAGGTATTGATATCGAATCGAAGATTTCTAAAGCTTTATAGATTTGTATAGCATGAAACTTAATCATTATAAGTTATGTTATTCTTTTTTTTTTTTTTTTTTTTTTTTTTTTTTTTTTGTATTAGAAATATTGAGTCGTCATTTTGATTAATTTAAAATTGAGTGGTATAAAAACTAGAATACTTAAATGACTATAAATTTGATATGACGATATGTAAAAGTTGTTGTGCCTCATTAGTGTTGGGTAACGTTATGAAAGAATATGAGTTGAACCATTTGCTTTTTCAAACTCTTCCGAATTTCTTGAAAATTATTTTTTTTTTTTTTATTTGCTAAAGTTATTTTTATCTTTCCTTTCACTAAAACTAATTTTAATTCCGTTAAGAAATTATATAAATAACTTAATTGCTTCAAATTAATGTCTCAACATCGATTTACTATTCTCGAATTTTTCTCAAACATTTTACAGCACTGTCATTCAATAACTCTGCTAAATGCTGTGCTTCAATCGAGTTGAACTGTTACCGGCATTAAAGCTTTCACGACTGACTAAATAAAATTAAAAGATAACCATAGTATTTTGGCCCCAAAACGGACTCATCATTAATCATGCCCCGGCTAAACGGGCTTCTAAACGAGCCGCAAAATGTGGCACAACGGAACGAACTGCATAGATAGAGAGAAAGAGAGAGGGGGTGGGAAAGAGTGGGAGGTAACCTATATCAATTTGGCCAGAGAATTGTCAGTGTTCGCTGTGCAAAGAGTGAGGTCAATAATATTGCTCATCCCTCTGTCAAGTGGCCAAAAACCAAACATCATTAAGTTGGCCAACAACTAAGAGGCAGGGAGAGGGAGTGGGAGGGGGAGATTGCATGGGTGTGTTACCGTTAGGGCTTTCTCGGTATGATAATGACACAAATGTTTATGACATGTAAAAAAAAAAACGTTTGGCTAATTGTGCCAACAAGAGAGCGCAAGAAAGAGACAGAAAGAGATTGGATCAATATTTGGCACAGCGTTTTAAGTGTTAAGACAAATTCGACAACAGCGTCACCAGTGTTGTTAAGCTGCATAGATGCAGTGTTGGTAAACGATGCTAAGTTCGCCATATTTATTTTCATTTATTTGTCGTTTTGGAACTCTTAAAGAGCAATAAGTAGAAGCGACCTAAGCAGTGAATGTAACAAATATGGAATACACTTGGAAATTTCAGAAAATGAAAGATTAACAATAAAAACTACAACAAAACACTAACTGCATTCCAAATCACCTGATTCTTACTTATTTACTACCTCTCTATGTAAGACATAAAGTTGCATAAGCAAAAGTGCTAAAACTGACGAAACAAAGAGAACTGCAATAAACGGAAAGACGGACTCAAAGTTTATGCTAACGAATGGCTGCTGTAAGCTGCGTTACAATATTATGATACCCTTAGCAAGTGTATTACAAAATAGAAAATAACTGTAAACAGTAAAAGCAGCTGAAAAGAAAGCAACAACAACAACAGCAGAACAGCAGCAGCAACAACAAAAACAATAAGCAACACTTAAGCCAAATAGAGCGAACGCGCACACAACAAATACAAGAAAAAAAAACAAAAACAACGACGGCAGTCAAGGCAGCAACAAAATGGAAAGCAAAACACAACAAGCAATGTGAAGTTGTGTCTGTGTATGAACGCTCACACACACACACACTCACGAGTGGGGGAACCAAATAAGCGAGCAAAAGCAGCAGTAGACGAAATGTTGCTGCCGGCGAAACAGCAACAATTTTCAGCAACAGCCTCGACTCTGCCAGCAATAACGTTTTTTTTTTTTTTTTTTAAGAGAGCGTGTGCAAGAGTAGCAAGCAAGAGAAAGAGAGAGGAGTGCAGACGGGCGGACGTTGTGGGCGTGCTAAGCAACATAAGGTCGCCGCGATGGGTTGCCAAATGTTTTTTTGCCTTTGCTCCCCACACCAAAGTTTTGCCCCCTCCCCCACTTGTTCCATTACATGCAAAAGCCAGCCAGACTGTATAAGAGCAAGTGAACGCAAGAGGGAAAGGAAGAGCAAGGGGAGAGACAAACTCTTCACTTTGGGAGTTTTCTGCTCTGCAATTTGATGAGTTTTTAATTGGTTGTTGTTGGTTTTTCGTTTTTCTGATTTTTTGTCGTACTTATGCAGTAGTTAAAGCTCAGCTTAGCAGATGTTCCAGCAGCAACAAGGTTGGGGCGTGTTCCTATACATAAACATACATACATATTTATTGCATAGATATGCATCAAGGTAAAGTTTGATAAAACTAAAAAGATTCTGTTAGCATAAGTAATGTTATGTATACTAACATTTCTATGTTATGTTAACAGGTATACACATGTATGTATGTATTTGCTGTTTATATTACTGTTAGATAGTCCGGCGCCTGGCATTGTTATCTCGTTTCTTTTGAATACCCGCTAAGTAAAGGTTAAACGGGTATATTAGTTAATAAACACTATTATGTTTACAATAATGTTTAGATAACAAAATAACACAATTGCCTTCTCTTTAAAAATGCACATTGTGTGTGTTAAAAGTCGGGCCCACTCTTAGTTGTTCTTTTCTGTT
The DNA here is from genome assembly GCF_009650485.2 of Drosophila albomicans. Classification (NCBI taxonomy): domain Eukaryota; kingdom Metazoa; phylum Arthropoda; class Insecta; order Diptera; family Drosophilidae; genus Drosophila; species Drosophila albomicans. Next base: position 11,073,429 of record NC_047628.2, on the reverse strand, counting down.
ATTTACGACAAACTGTCATCAGTGTCAACAGCAGCAGCAACGGCAGCGCCAACTGAGCAACAGACATTGGACGCTGTCATTTGCTCATTTGTCAAATACAACAACAAACAGCAGCAGCAAAAAAGAAGCAAAGCAAAGAGCAATGGCCAGCTACAGCGCACACTTGCAAGCCGCGTGAATGAGACAGCTCACTCAAGTGTGTGTGTGTGTGTGTAAAGAGCGCAACTGAGCAATCGGGCAGCCGTCAAACAGTTTTTGGGGCCAGCCGAAATCAGCAACATAAGAACAACAACAAAAAGCAGTCGGCAGCAAAAAGTGAATCAGAAACTGAACCGAAGAGCGTGTGCCATGCTGACGCTGACGTCGACGCGACGCGCGTCTGCTGAAAAAAGCAATGAACGTTTCGTCAGACGTCAGCGTCGCGACGCTGCAAATGTGTGTTACTTTTTGTGTGTATGTACATATGTATGTTTGTGCTCCAGCTGTCCACATTTGCCATCTTGTTTCTTCGCATTGTTTAAGTTCATTATAAATGCCTTGCCATATGCACGCATTATCAACGTGTAAGTGCGCGACTCCAAAACTGTAAACTTCGTTATGCTGACCAGCAGCTTCAAACTGTAACTTTATTTTTCTTTTGCTCTTGTTTGTTGTTTGTTTTTATTTGTTTGTTGTTGCGCAAATTAAAGTGGCATGCAAAAGTTTTTTTTTTTGCTCAAGAAAAAAGTAGCTGGGGCAAAACAAGTTGATGATTCTTCTAAGTGGTTAAAAAGAGAAGAAGTTGAAAAGTCACGGTGCGAGATGCGAGGGGAGTTCGGCAAGTTACGAGAGCAGCTGTTGACGGTAAAACTTTCTCCAAGATGAAGATGACGAAGAAGAAGAGGCAAAACTCTAACTGTAATAGAATGTGAATAAGCCGAAGAATGCAGCTCTGCTGCTTCTTCATCATCATCTTCTTCTTGGCAGCACAATTTTAATTGGAAGGAGGAAGAAAAAACGTAATGTTATATCTCATCGTTTTCACACTTTTGCTTGTAAACAAGTCTGTGCATGTAAATTAACGGCACATGCCGAAGACTGAAAAGAAGCAGAACAATAATGAGAACAGCAGAAATATTCTGGCTCAAAAATAAATAATAAAAAAGTGAATAGTATGTATAAAGAAAATCCTTGACCTTATTACGATTATTATGTTGGGGCCGCAGTCGGCGACGCTCAAAAGTAAAAAGCATAAAAGATAATGAACTCGATAAGTTTCATTTTTGCGGTGTGTCTATTTAACAACAGCGCAGTCAGCAGCGCAGTCGCGAGCCAAGCTCAGACAGTGAAGCAATAACAACAACAACAATAACAAAAAGAGCGAGCGTCGTTTGTAATGGAGAAATTGCTCGCTTTGCCTCTCTCTCGCTCTTCGTTGCGCTCTCTTTAGGCACCGTTTTTTTTTTTTTCATTTTTTTTTTCGGTTAGCAAGAAGCCAATAACCTTGAGGCAGGTTTTTCACATGAGACGACAACACAACACAGCAAAAGGCAAATAAAACATAACAAAAACAAACGAAAGAAAGAGCAAGAGGCAAAATAAACAGCAACAACAACAATGTAATACACATAATAAATGCACAATAAAATAAAAGCTGTCATCTCCCTCAGCGAAAATTGAAAATGTAGTTTAGTATGGCGAACTGCACGAGCGTGCAAAATCCTCTTGATTATAATTAAAGCTACAGTTCAGCAGTTCTCTTATTTTTATTTTTTTTTTTGACATGATTTCATTGCGAATTCCAGCGAAACAATATTTATAAATAATACGCAGAAAAATTGGTCATTTCGTCGCCTTCTCAAGTTCCCTTTTTTTATGGGCGCATTTCAATTCCATATGTTCAAATAATATAATATTTTATATTCTTCGGCATTCCAATGTGCCTACAAATGACTCAAAAATCAAGTCAATTTAATCGAGGAAAAATATTAATAAACGATGATACAAAATTAAAATGAAATGATCATAATAATAAAAATATCTATGATTTAATAGAGTGTTGACAGAAATCGATATATATAAAAATTGGATTCTTTAAATTTTTCTAATGACTTATTGATGACAGATTGACAGCGATAAATATTTAGCTCTTAAACTGATCTATTGAAGAACGAAGCTAGTCCCAACTATTTTATTGACTGTTTGATCGATCAAATAAATGATATATGTATATATTTATAAATTGCAACAAAATTCAGTAAAGGTAAATTTCCTGTGCAAAAAAAAAAAATAATAATCAACTGAATTTGCCCAACTGTTGGGTATTATTCTTAAAATATACCGCACTAATATACCAAAAGACATAAATACTATTACTTCTGCATGTTAAATGCATTTTCTGTAGTCACAGCTATAATAATATACAAATAATATAACAAAACAAAATACAAAATTTATATTTTACTATAACAATTGTTTAAAAAATATAAAAAACTCAAAAAAAAATGTACCAACTGATTTAAAGACTGCTTGATTATGTGACTTATCGATTGACAGCTGCACTAAACAAAAACCGCATCGATTAACTGACAATCGATAAATATAAGCGCCACCTTAATGAAGATTTAAATACTGTTTGTTAAGCACTTGCAATTGTTTAATTCAATAGCTAAAAATGCTAATCGATAATCAGTAAATTTATGTTCTTCGAGGCGCCATGAATGCGATTAAAATAAACATTCCAGAAACAATTGAAATGTAGATTAGCTTAAATGTTATGTGTAATCGAAATTCCAGACATTTGACTAACGCACACAACAACTCATTCTCGATTGTGCATTTCATTTAACAAGAAGCGATTAATCGATTACTCGACAGGTTAATTAACATCAAATACATTGAATACAAATTCTTCAGTGTCTCTCGCTCTCTCTCTCTCTCTGTCGCTGTCTCGCTAAACTTGGCAGCAAAAATTCCCAACGCACTCCAAAAACAATTTCTGGGTCATTGGCAAAAATTCTTTAGGCTAACAAGAGAGACAGAGAGAATGAGAGAAAGAGCGAGGCAGCTCTATTGTTGTCAGACATCGTTAATCATTGCCAGTTAAACAATAATAAGAGGCAACAGCATTGACGTTGCAAAACCTGAGCAAGAGGGAGACGAGACGAAACGGGAGACAGACTCAAGTGAAATCCAATGACTGTCAAACTGTTGCGTGAGACGCACATTAAACACACAAAGCGATAGGCAATGAGAGACATAGAGATAGAGAGAGAGAGCAGCGAAACATGTTGAGAGCGACAGACTGCTTGCAAAAGGTCAAAGTTGATGACACAACACAAAAAACGACATCAAAAAAGGAGTTGCTGTGTAAAGTGGAATACCAAATACTCTTTCCTTGAAGTAAAATTATTGTTTTGAGAGCTTTCGAGTTGCTTTGCTTACTTGAGCTTTAAATAAATTGAATATCAATAATGGAGACTATAGTATAAAGAAAAATAAATACCCTTTAAAAAGGTGTATTAATATATTTTAGACAGTTTAATGACAGAATCAACACATTAATATTGATTTAACGTTATAGAAAGTCAATATTCTGAAAATGTAAGTATTAAAAATGTATTTATTTATATTATTCCTTAAAATGTCTTCACTAATGGAGAATATCATTTGATTGAAATAAATGCTATTTAGGTGAATTAATTCTTTACTTAGCTTCGACTTTACTTAAAGAGAAGACAGAGAACATAATTAAAAAATTGGTTGTTCATTGTGAAAGTCAATTTCCTTGTATTGTCTATAGAAACATGAAGAATTAGTTGAAGTAAACACTGTTTAAATTCCTCTAAAAGTCACTTTGAAAGCAGTCAACATTATTTAAAGATTGACTTATATATTTAACTTAATTAGAAGCATAAAGTGAAGATTCCGAAGTACTGAACTGTAACTTCATATATTTCTAAACATTTATAATAAATTCATTATTTATTTTTATACCCGCTACCCATAGGGTAGAAGGGTATTATAACTTTGTGCCGGCAGAAAATGTATGTAACAGGTAGAAGGAGGCATCTCCGACCCTATAAAGTATATATATTCTTGATCAGCATCAACAGCCGAGACGATATAGCCATGTCCGTCTGTCCGTCCGTCCGTCTGTCCGTCTGTCCGTCTGTCCGTATGAACACCTAGATCTCAGAGACTATAACAGATAGAGCTATAATTTTTTTTCGACAGCATTTGTTATATTTGCACGCAGATCAAGTTTGTTTCAAATTTTTGCCACGCCCACTTCCGCCCCTGCAAATCAAAAAAATCGAATAACAAGCGTAATTTTAAAGCTAGAGTTACGAATTTTGGTATATACAGTAATAACTATAGTAGTTATAATCCCTGAAAATTTGGTTGCGATCAGAAAAAAATTGTGGAAGCTATTACAAATACATTTGTATGGGCAAAACGCCTACTTACTAGGGGTCTTAGCTGCTTTGGCTGACAATCTGGTATATTGTGCCATTTATGGTATGTTTTGAATGCGGTACTATATCGATATACCACATATACCATTTGGTATATTTTTAGTATTTTTGCAGTATATTTGGTATATTTTGAGAATAATACCGCAAAATATATTGCTTTTATTCAAAATGGGTAGCGGGTATCTCACAGTCGAGTACACTCGACTGTAGCTTTCTTACTTGTTTAGTTCAAAGAACTAATATTCCTACTTTATAGAGTATTCAACCTTCAAGTGAAACATGCAGAAAATTTAGTTCTCGAAATGTTGAGCACAGTTTTAAACCGCATTTTGCTTATCGATTAAGCGTATTAATCAACTCTCAATGTGTTTTTTCAAGCAGAGGTCTCTTGTAAGCTGTTGACCATCGTTTTAGAAGAAGCAGCTCTTGACTCGCTTGACCCTTTTTTTTTATTTTGTTTGTTAATAAGCATCGTCGACAGTTTTCCGTTTTTCCGGCAGCCATAAACGTCATTGCCTCATAAAGCTGGCCACCACCTTCAGCTTTTCTTTGTTTGTTTGCTCCGCTCACTCTATTTTCCTCTCTCTCTCCTCTCTCTTTCTCTCTTGCTCTGTGTGCAAAAGTGAAATCTATAATAAAATTTTCTTTAGAGTTTTCATTTTAGACGCCTTGCTTTATCGCACTTTTCACACGCTTTAAGGCACTTAAAATTGTAATTTTCTTTTGCCTGATTTTTGTGACTTGGCCATAAATTTCCACTCAAGTTGCTTTATCAATGCGAGACACGCATAACTTTCGCATGGCTGACGAATGATACCCTATAAAAAAATATCACACACACACATACACACACAACTTCTATCTGCAATCTTTACTTACATTCTGCAAAAGTCGTTAATTTGTTTGCGTTCATGACTCACCTGCAAAGAGATAAACAGAGAAAAAGAGAGAATTAATTTACATTGTTGCTATAAATACAAGTTGCGACTTTATCAAGACCTAGACAGAGGGGGGAAATACAGGGGAGGGGGAAGGCAATGCTTCCAACTGAGACTCGGATATGGCTAAACTTTGCGTTTATGCAAATCTTTGCCATATAGCGAATGTTTTTTCGATTTTGTTTTTCTCTTTCTGTTTGCATTTTGAATGTTTTTACTGTTGTTGTTGTTGTTGTTTAGTGAAAGGAAGTTTCGACTGATTTGTTATGTAAAAGAAGGGAGAAAAAATAGTTGCATATTTTATTAAGTTGTTGTTGCTTTTGCTTTTGCTGCTGATGACGCAAACAGCAAAATCCCATAAATTATTTGCAATAGGTTAAGAGACCAAAAGGTTAAACAAATGTTATTTATTAGCAATTGATAATCAAAGAATAAGCTCAAAATTGCCTCCATAATTTTCATTCATATCAACATAATAATCTAGTGTTGCCAACATGACGTATACTTTATATTAATGTATGTCGCGCAGCCAAATTAACGTATACTTAATATTAAATAAAGGAAACGAAATAGCGGAAAATCCAATAAATAAAAATAATAATTTCAAATTAATCAAAATAAGTACAAACAAAAGAAAAGCAAGAAGTAGAAAAAATGAATAATGAATAAAAAAAAATTTAAATAAAGAATAAAAAAAATATAAAAAAAAAAAATAAACTCCAGAGAAATAACTAAAATATAAGTAAATAACAATAAGAATAATAAAAAGGTTTAAGTAATCAAATACAAAAAAAAACATAAAAAGTAAATAATAAAAATAAAAGAAAGAAAGAAAAAATAAAACAAAAATTTAAATTTTAAAATAAAAATTAAAAAAAAAGTCACAAAAATTTAAAATCTAATAAAAATAATAATATAAGAAAATGATAATAGAAAAAAAAAACTAATAATAATAATTACCAAAACAAAAATAAAAAAAAACTAATAAAAATAATAATAAAAAAATAACTAAAAAATAATAAAAAAAAAACTAAAATAATAAAAAAATAACTAAAATAATAAAAAAAATAACTAAAATAATAAAAAAAAAATAACTAAAACAATAAAAAAAAAACAACTAAAATAATAAAAATATAACTAAAATAATAAAAAACAACTAAAATAATAAAAAAAAATAAAAATAACTAAAATAATAAAAAAATAAAAATAACTAAAATAATAAAAAAAATAAAAATAACTAAAATAATAAAAAAATAAAAATAACTAAAATATTAAAAAAATAAAAATAATAAAAAAAAATAAAAATAACGAAGAAATGTTTTAACAATAAAAATATTAACATATTTGGTTTTAATTTGTTGAACTACTGTTAGTATATCCAAAAACATTACCTCAAAGTTAATTATAGGATATTATAAAGTCTAATACTTATTATAAAAATGCATTCACATTACTAATTGGCAGTTGAGAATCTAAATAGCATAGCATGTCAGGCAGGAAACAACGCATAGAGCCAGCCCCCAATAAAGATAACACTTAATTAATTAGTCTAATTATTTAGACTAAGCAGAAACATCGGCAAACAACAAGAACAACAACAACAAGCAGAAGCACGTGTGCGCTGCTGACTCATTTAGCATGAAAAGAAAGGAAAGACAAACAAAACTAGTGCCAAAAATTTGGTTAAATTTCAGGCATGATAGAGAGAGAGAGAGTGGAAGAGAGCGAAGGAAAAGGGCAGACTGAAAGGGATGAATGAGAAAAGAAAGGCAAAAAAAAACAAAATGAATGAAATAAGTCAAGAGTGCTTGTGAGGAGCGTGTTAAACAATAAAAGACTCGTTAGCAGACGTTTAAATATGCGAAAATTCGATAAAACCAATAATTTGAAAAGAAATATCAATAATGAAATTAATCAGAAAGAAAAAATATTTAATGACATTTTTAATTCAGAAAAATGTATAACGCTTAATACATGAATATTAACAATTTAAATAATTTTCTTTTTATTAATATTATTTTAATTATTTAATTTGAATTAATACTTTTATAATCTATCTATTAGAATTATTGTATATTCAGCAAATCCATAATAAGAAAATATTTAAAATTTGACTAGAATATGAAGCATTTGATGATAAAATTATAATATAAGCAAAATAAAATAATAGAAATATCATAATATTTTTACCGAATATATAATAAGGAAATAATTATATCAACTATTTGAAATAAAAAATGATTATAAAAAAATAGACCATATTTTTATTAGCCCAATCTCAGAAACTTCACATTGAACGTTTTTCAAGATTACTTGAGGAATGACAGAAAATGACTCCCAGCAATATTAATTCTCATTTCGAGTTATTTCATCACTTTTCTGCCCACTTTGGGCTGCCAGCACAAAGAACAGCCATGGGAATTGAGTTGGCAGCAGCAGCAACAGCGCTAAAAATGAGCAAAAATTATTCAGAACGCTTTGTGGTTAACCGAAATTAAATGGAATTCTAGTGAACTGAACGCGGTTTTCACTCTCTTTCTCTCTCTCTCTCTCTGCATGTACTCTACAACTACATTTTATAAGCTATTTTTTTCAATCTAAACATTTAATTTATTTCTGTCATACGCGCACCGCAAACATGACAAAAACAAAAACAGTAAAAACTGATAAGCGATTATACAATACGTGAGGGCTCGAGAGACTCGAACTCGGTCTGCGACTGCAATCTTTGACGAGTTATCAGCAAGTGCAAACACACAACAGAAGCTACATACTTATAAAACTCTACATCTACATATCTACTATATCACTTTAAGAAAACTCAGGCAGAGAGTTTTACGAAGTACGAAATATTGCCTTGGACTTTGTCATTACACGATTCCGACTGCGACCCAAATTGTGTTAAATTTTCAACTTCTACTTTATTTTTAGCACGTCTCGGCGATAATTAACTGAGGTGAGAAGAGTGCAGCAAAGAATTCTAGGAGAAACACTTTGAAATTTGGCAACACTACGCGGTGAAATTGGGCAACGCTGCACAGTGAAAACAGGCAACGTTGCATTTCGAAGAATTAGTTGCATTATTTACAAAGAAACTACGCAAATCAGAGAGATTTACCAAGTACGAAATATTGCCCTGGACTTTGTCATTATACTTTATTCTTTTAACACATCTAGGCGATAATTAACTGAGGTAAGAAGAGCGCAGCGGAGAATTCTAGGACAAATTTGGCAACGTTGCACTGTGAAAACAGGCAACGTGCATTTTTAAGTATTAGTTGTATTATTTGCTAAGAAACTACGCACAACTTCTTTGGAGGCCTTCGAATCGCAGCCATTTCTCATTGAGCTCTGCTCTATTTTAAATTTTATCGATCAAACTGCGTTCGCATTGAACATTTTTACATTCACATTCACAATCGCAATTCACATTCGCATTCATATTCCCAATTACAGGCGAAATGGAAAGCAACAAACTCATCACAAGTTACGCTCTTTGTTTTCGAGTTTTTTTTTCTCATTCGTGACGCTCTCTTGAAAGTGGCTCAAAATGTTGCTATAGAAAGTCTGCATATTTTTCATGTTACACACATTTATTTGTATACATAAATAAACATTATGTAAATAAAAAAAAACTAGTTAAGTATAAATTAGTTAAATTTAAATTACATAAAAGTAAATCGCATACATTTAAAGGCATTTAAATTCCCCCTCAACTTTACATCTTTCATATTTGATAAAAACAACACACACACACACACACACACATACATACATACAACATTCTTTAACCCACTTTCAGTGTTTACACTGTATAAATGCATATTTATGTTTATAATTTACTTTAGTTTAATTGAATTTAATTTGGAATTTCTGCTCAGCCAGCAGCTTTGCATTTCTCATGAAAATATTTATTTCGCTTTCACACCTCTCTGCCTTCTTTCTCTTTCTCTGCTTCTTCTACTTCGTCTGTGTCTGTCTCTGTTTCTTCTTCATGGTGGCCTTGTTTTGAGTTCATATTTTTGTTTTTGTTACTCTCACTTTAAATATTTTCGTCTTCTTCATTTTATTGCCAACGAACGCAAAACATGCAAACAAAAGTAATTTTTGGAATGTCAATGGAAATGTTTTTTTTTATATACCCTACATAAGAGTTTTTGCTTTGTTGTAGTTAAAATGTAGAGGAAATTAGAATAATTGAAATATATAGATGAATTGTAGAAAATCTGTTTACAAGATTAAAACAAAAATCATTTTTAAAAGTAAACAAAAATAGCAGCTGTTTATCAGTTTATTTTCAATCACTTGTGACGTCACAACTGTTAAGTAGCCTGACCCAATTTGCTCAAGAGATTCATAACAAATAATTATTTAGTTTCGAAGTCTCGCAATTTATTGATATTTTATTGTTATAAGTACAACTTAGTTTGACATTTTGAATCCTATGTCAAATTTTCAGCTAACATAAAATCTAAACTGCAAAACGAGTTAACATAACATATGTTTACACTCGCTGTTAAGCATAGATCTCTTTACTCCCATGTTAACTCTATTAACAGCGCTAAAACTCTGCTATGCTAATTGCAGTTAATGTTATATCCATAATGTTAATTAGCAGAGCTCGTTTATGCTTATTAACAGCGTCATCGACTTATGTTAAGTTGGCAATTAATAAACTAATTAAACAAACACAATTGCTGACCTATTTTTTGGGTGTGTGGGCGACATGTGGCATTCGTTGGCATCAATTTCACAAATCAAAACCCAATTTGAAAAATCAAATCAACAACAACTGTTGCGAGAGCTTAAAAACAAAGCGAATAAATAAATAAAACAGCGAAACGAAGTATGAAAGAAAGAACGAAAATGTAGGCCAAAGACAAACAAAAGCGGCTACCAAATTGCATTAGCCAAAATCACAGCTAAAAAACTTTTGAAGCGTGAAAAAGAAGAAGACAAAAAAAAAACAAAGAGAAGGCAACGCGAAGAGAGGAGGAAAAAGAAAGCAAAAAGTGCTGAAAGCCAGAAAAACAAGAAACATGTGTGCAGCAAAAGCAGCAGCAGCAGTAGAAACAACAACAAACAAGTCAAACATAAACGGTAAGCAACAACACAACAACCTTGACAACAATTAACACACACATACACACACAATGACCGCACTCACTCTCTCAAACACACATACAAACGAAGAAGAAGAAGAGCGCTTGCTCGCGTTTTAAGTCGCGCGCGTGTAAAAACGCAACCGAAAGTCGCGCCTCCGAGGTAATCAATCAATGTAAGCGCTTTTAAACGCACCCTGCGATTGAGAGAGCGAGATGCAAACAGTGACTGACTGAGTGAGTGAGTGAGAGTGTGTGTTTGTGTGTGTAATTGGTATTGATAAATTAAGCAAAAATGTGCCGAGAATCCAAAAGCAGCTTGTTTAATGAAGCGCAACAGAATGCGAACAAAACGAAACAAAAAGGGGCACAGAAATCTACATAATAATATTAAATCAAATAACAAGCATAATAATAATAAAGTGTTTGCCATTTTGCTATTTGTCTGGAAAATTACCGACTACAAAATGTACAAATTCTCTTTCAATGCCAACAGCTGTTGCTACATATCATAAATCAATCAGTCAATCAGACACATCACAAAAACAACTCAAATTTTGTTATTGCAATTTTAATGGATTTGTAATGAAGAAAGTTGCAAGGCTAAACAATTATTGCAACCTTCTAAAAGTATACAAACAACCAAACATATTGTCAACAAATTTCAGGCTTCTTCCTTTATTGTTTCTACTTTTAATATCATCGGACAAATTAAGAATTTGGTATATTATAACCTCTATGGTATATTTCGAATGTAGTACTATATCAGTTTACCAAATGTGATTTCGGTATATTTTAGTATTATTGCAGTATATTATTTGGTATTTTGCTACATAAATCAATCAGTCAATCACACAGCACAAAAACAAGTCAAATTTTTTTACTGCAATTTTAATGGATTTGAAATGAAGAAAGTTAGAAAGTAAAATGTATTGAAACTTTCTTAGCAAAAAAATTAATTTGTCACCAATATGTTGTTTCATATTTCTAGTTCTTATAGTTTTCATAGTTAAGTGATATCATCGGAAAAGTTCAAAATTTGATAATTAACTCGGTTGTTTATGTTCTTCACATTTTGTATAATGCCAAAAATATACTAAAAATAAAAATACCGAAATATTTATCCATAACCAAATACATATAAAATCGAATATTATTTGCCTGTATATAAGCTGTTATAATATTTATTAAATATTTTTATGTTTTCTTTATATCTTTTAATTTTTCTTTATTTTTACTTTATATTATATATTTGTATTTTTACTTTATATATTTTTGATTTCAATATATGTATATTTTTATGTTTTCTTTATAAATTTTGTACAAGGTCTTATAATATTTCTTAGATATTTTTATTTTTCATTTATATCTTTTAATCTTTTATTATATATTTATATTTTGGATTTCTTTATATAATTTTATTTTTGCTTTATATTTTTTTGATTTATTTATATATTTTTATGTTTTCTTTATAGGTTTTTTTTATTCTTTTTATATTTTTGTGTTTTCTTTGAAAAATTTTTCATAATATACATTTTTATTAATTCTAAATCTAAAATATTTATTATTGCAAAATATTTGCCAATAACTTTAATAGCTTCTGCTTGATTTACAAGTGAGTTTTCCTTCTTCGCCGCCGTTCACTCAGACTTGCTTTCAAGCCCTTCCCCTGCCCCCGTCCCCGCCTCTATTCATCTCCCTCCGCGTAGTTTTTGTTGCTAGTTCCCTTTTGACTCGGTCGTTTGGCGCTACTTTGGCGGCAAATGCTTGTGTACAAAACACATGTATGCGATGCGTGTGTTGTGTGCTCTCTCTCTCTCTCCCTCTCTTCCGCACTCAGCGGGTTTTGTCCTCCTTCAGCAGTTTTCTTTCTTTTGTGCTTTTTCACACACACACATACATAGCACGCTCTTAAGTTGAGCGCCTAAAACGCTTCAACTACACAGACGACACACGACACATCCCTTTTACTTTGAAATGCAACATTGAACTGTCAACTGCTGTGGCACACAACTCGCAACCCGCAACCACACCTCTTCCCCCTCCCCCTCATCACTCTGCCTTTTATATCCTCATTGCATTTGGCATGCAATTTCCAAATGCAACATCAGAACTAGGCAAAGGCCTACAGACTGCCTCAATTGTGGAAAGGGGAGGGGGCGAGGGCGAGGACGAAAGAATCCTGCTGCTCCCCTACTCGACTCTCTTTTCCTCGACTTTCCTTCTTTCTCTTCTGGCCACAGAACTGTATCTTTGCATCTTTTGCATCTATTACAACTTGCCAAGCCTTGCATATTGTTTGCTGGCGTCTCTTTTTATACCCGGAACCCATTTGGGGAAAAAAGGGAATGATGATTATGGGAATGTAATAAAATAAAGTGTCAAGGAATTCTCAATGCTTCTCTTTACGTATCTCTAATGCAAATATTCACAAAGATCTGAATATTCCAACCATAAAAGAAGATATCAAGAAACTTTGTAAGAAATACATCGATAGACTCCATAACCATGTAAATAATTGAAGAAGACCGAAGACGGAAAAAACCACATACTCGATCTCCCCAATAGATAAATCCAAGTAACTGAAAAGATGTTATATATAATATAATAGCAGGGCTCATTGGATAACTGTTATTTTTTGTGAATTTAATATTAATTATACGATTTACCTATTGTTTAAACAGACAGATTGTACATAAAAGAAGCGAGTGAAACAAAAAGAAAAAAAGAATAATTAAAAAAGGAACTAAGCAAACAAGATATAAAACGAGATCCATAACCTTAAAATTTATTCTTCTAATATATATTAGAAGAAAAAATTATGTGTAATGTTTCAAATTAAGTTTTTTGAATTATAATAATATTGTATAAGCCAATAAACTTGCCTGTATAAAAAAACTAGATCGCAGTTTGTGGTCCATAAATCCTTAAGAACAAAATGATATAACACAAAACCCTTAACATAAAAAGTACACATATTACAATAAAAAATATATTACAATATTAAATAAAGTTTCTTGAATAAAAAAAACACATTCATATTGTATAAGCCAATAAATTAGAATGTTTCAAAAACTGGATTTCAGTTGCAAAATTTGATTTTCATACAAAATTTCTAGACAAGAATTCATTATTTTTTTTCTAGATTATAACTAAACTTTCTCCCATCCACTCAAATCGCCAACAAGCTCAATAGATAAGTAATTTTGGACAATCTTAATATATTCTGAGAATTTCATAAGGAATGGATTATAAACTTGTTCAGGAAACAATTATCTGGGCTTTAAATCAGATCATAATATAATCTTTCATATTATCCAAATAATTTGACTTGAAATAAATCACAATCCAAGTATATTCCATTAAATATACTACCAGGTATCTCGTAGTCGAGCACATAAAATAATCTTTTATATTATCTAAATTATTTGAATATGAATAAATCACAATCTAATTTCCACATTCCGTTACAGTTTACACTAGTTTTTTATTCCATAAAAATGTCTACCAGGTATCTCGTAGTCAAGCACATTCGAGTGTAACTCTTTCATTGCTTCATGCAGCTGTTGGGAAGCGAAAGAGGTTTTGTCTCTTGGCGCTTAGTTTGGGGCAAGTTTAATGGCGGCTATAACCCAGAAATTGCATGAATACTCAAGTGCTGCCCCCTCCACTCCACTGTCCTCTCCTGCATTCCCCCTATTGTTGCTGATGCTGGTTCTGGGTTTCTGGCTTTGGTTCGCTGTACCAAAAGTCCAGTGTTGCTTTTCCCCCGACTTGGCCTCGTACATAAATCATCATTGCTTTTCAGCTGGCGTCCTTCTCCAGCGCTGAAGTTGTCCTCGCCAGCATACACACACATATATACATATATATAAATTTATATGTATATAGTATATCCTTGTGTAGACTTGAGCCTGCGTCCTTCGTGCTTCGTCCTGGCTTTGGCTTTCATTGCAATGCCTTTTGTTTTTTTCGCTTCAAGTGGCAGTTTCTTTTCGGCATGTTACTTGCCTCCTCCCTCAAGCCCTTCTTGCTTTTCTTGGCTGGTTGGTTACTCCTCCTCCTCCTCCCTCCCTCCCACTCTTGACGAGTCCTTTGAAGTTTTGTTTATGTGCTGGTCGCTTGGCTGCTGATATTTTATAGCCTCATTGGCGGCAGTTTCGCCTCGGTTTGAGCGCTTTAATTGAGCGTGTACTTGAAGCCAGCCCTCGTCCCACGGAATTTCCACTGCGGCTTTTCCAGGACCCAAGCAGATAAGACACAGACTCCCCCAACTCCCCCATCATAAGGATAATGTCGCTACTTTGCACCTCCAAAGAGGCGTATTAATTATTAACAATGCAGCATTGAAAACATTCCTCTTAGTATATAATCTCATAACTATAAGTGATACAGTTTAGGAACATAATTGAAAAAGATTTCTCTTATTTGTTTAAAATCTTTCATCAAGATAATCAATAACATTATCTATAAAAAAGAACTTAAGAGAATAAATCAGCAAATGCTTTATGCAAATTTATACGAAGCAATTGAATTCATTTTTAATTTCACTAGACAATACATTCATTTCAAATATTCCACTTATTAAAGCAGAAAACCTGTTATAATTGATTAAAGAAATTGATTGAATGTGATTAAGCAATCATTAGCATACCTTAAACAAAACAATCTCCGATTACAATTACTTAAGACTATATTCAAAAATAAAATATAATCTTGACACTGAATTTGCGTAATAATCAAATTTAATATCGATTAAATAGAAGTAAATGCAAATCAAAACGATATTTTACTTAT
Organism: Drosophila albomicans; assembly: GCF_009650485.2. NCBI lineage: Eukaryota > Metazoa > Arthropoda > Insecta > Diptera > Drosophilidae > Drosophila > Drosophila albomicans. Next base: position 11,058,135 of record NC_047628.2, on the reverse strand, counting down.
TTTATTCACTTGTTCAATTCAAGTTATCGATTCATTAAAGATCTGCGTTAATAATGCCACAGATTAATCATTTCACATCACATTCACAGCCATTACTAATCATAAATCATAAAATACACCATTCGATAGTAATCGATAGTACAGTTTTCTATGAAAAGCCTCCCCCTCACATTAATCCACTCATTTTCCCTTTATCAATGGCACACGTGTCGTATACTTGATACGTGTCCAGTCATTGTAAGAGTTGCGCTTTGTAATATTCTTTTCCCCAACCCAAAGTTTATTAACTGTGTCATTATGAACAGCTTTATCATCATCCTATCATAATCGATAAACATAATCAGTAGCCGAAACTTGAAATCAAATTTTCTTTGCAAATAATACAAACCCCCCCAAAAAAAAACGAGGAAAAGAAAAGTAAAGTGGATGATTCAAAAAGTTAACAAAGTTAATAATAAGCTGTGTAAGGCCATCAACAGCTTTGAGACGATGCACGTTTCATCTGCCTGATAGTTGCCAACTTTTGACGCTGATTAATTTGTGTAGAGCAGGACAGAGATAGCTAGAGAACCACAGGTAGAGGTGAATGGAAGAGAACAACGCGTTGATAAGCTTTCACAGTTTTCGAGTTTTTGACCTGATAAGCAATTAAAAAAAAATTTGCCTTTTATGTTATCTTACATCATTGTGGAAATATTTTTTTTTTTTTTTTTTTTTTTTTTTTTTGCTTGTTTACTCGACATTTTTGCACGTTTTTCGCGCGTTTTGTAGGCTTGACTGTTGTTTCTCTTCTTCTTATACGTGCTTTACTCTCCACATTATTGTTTGCTTTGCTTTTTGGCTTTGCTTATCGCACATTTCATTTACATTGTCGCTTCACATTGTTCTTTATCAATAGCCAAGAAGTTTCTTTCTCTCGCTCTCTCTCTCTCTCTCTCCGAAAATTTGATTGAATTTGCTGCTTTTGTCGCTTTTGCTTGCGTTGATTACAAGTAATCGATAAGTTGTGAGCACAAGTGGACAAAATACCGATATTGATTGCGGTTAATTACTAATTATTATGTGGAACAGAATGTTCACACAGTTATCGAATTGTAAATAAATTAAATCGATTCTCAATGTCTTCGAAAACTATTTGCTGAACGTCTCAAATAATATATCGATAGCTGTATATCGATAAGCACCTCCATCAAAGCAACTTTCTCATTAATTCAATTGACAGCGTGCGTGTGTTCTTTCCATCTTTCTTTCTCCGTGCTTTTCTGCATGATAACCAATTTGCCATAGAATCTATCATTTTATCAGCAACAAGATTCAGCTTCACCTGCACACACACACTAAAAATATTAGCCGCAACCAAAAACTTTAACACATTTTCATTTCTTTTCAACGCGCGCTGCACAAAAAACTAGCGTAGCCAAAAGAGAGGAAAAGGGAAGCGGAAGTAACAAAGTTGGAGCCACTCACAGCAGGAGAGTGACAAAGAGAGAAGGAGAGAGAGAGAAAGGGGAGCAAAGGCGGGAGAGGCACGTAATTTAATAAAATGCCAAAGTCCTCAGCTGCACATTGCAAGCCAGACAGACAGCGACAGACGAAATAAAACGAAACAACACACACACACACATGCACACTCACACAACTTTGAACAGTGAGCAGTGAACAGTGAAAAGGGAACAGTGGAACAGGGAACAGAACGTGAGAGCAGCGACTCATCGAATCACCTGCCGCCCACGCGTGAGCTGCCCGCACACAGACACACTCACACGTGCTCTCAATTTAAGCGTGTGTGCTTGTGTGTGTGTTGAGGATTTGTTGGAATGGAATTGCAATACAAGACAAACAGAAAAAATACAGAAGTGTATGAAATGAATGTCCGTGTGTCGGCATCGGCATCGGCATCGACTGGGGCATCGGCATCGACTGCCTCTTTCTCTGCTTCTCACATTACAGTTGCCATTTCAAACTGTGAATTATGAGCAGAGGTTTTATGCTTCTCGTTTTTGTTGTTCTTGCTTGGCAAAGGCTGAAAGGAACAAGTTATGTCTGTGCTTTATGTTCCTTTATAAGCTGTCTTACTGCTTATTCCAAAGGATTTTACACACTTGCTAAAGACTTCGAGAATATTTCAGTACTTCTCCGTAATAATATCAATTATACCAATGTCATGCAACAAAAATTTATTTATGTATTTCCAAAGTTCAAAATGTTATGCTAAGCAAAACCAAATAATTTAATTCTTATAGTGAAGAGTATTTTATTTTATTCTAATCTCTCACTGTTAATAAAAAAAGGAATCAAACATGTATTTAGTTATTGAATGGAAAAATACTTTAGCGTCTTACATTTAAGCCATGTCACATCTCTATAAGCAAACGCAAAGTGAGATCAGCAGTATTTTGCATTCCCCCAATTTCTCTCACTCCCTTTCTCTGTTTCTCTTACACTGTCGCAGCAGCTACATGCTGATTAACACTTCATTTTGCATGCAAAAACTTCCAATCACCGACAGCAACAACAAGAACAACAAGAGCAGCAAGAACAACAATTACAGCAGCAACAAAAGCAACAACAACGACAACGACGGCGACAGTGTGAAAAACGTGTCGATGCATGTGCGCCATGAATGTCAACGCACAGAAGGAGAAGCAGAAGCAGCCAAAACAAAACTGAACTCAAGCAAACAATAAGAGAGAAGGAGAGAGAGGCGTCCAACCACCCACAGAGCAAAAGCCATTTGCCATTGCACTCGCACATAGTGTTTGTGCTTTATTTTGTGTAGAAATAAATGTACATACATACATTACATTATACACAAATAGCTATTTGTATTTGTTGTTTTTTCACAATTTCACAAAACGTCTATTGGTTTTTATATAGTTTTAAACGTTTTCACATGTTTTTGCATCATGCGCATTAGTTTTAATGGCAATAGCCAACATAAAAATCCCATAAACGTCATACTATTATACTATTACCCCCCTCCCATCATATTCGCACTCCACACAGATGCAATTGATGCCAGTACCCTTTGCAGTGTAACTGACGCGACGTCTTCGTCTTGCTCATTGTCGGCGCGCCAGCAACAGCAGCTTTTGCTGCTATCGCTCTTCCCTCCTACTTTCACTTCCTCTTCCTCTTTAGTTCTTTATGCAATTTGTTTTGGTATTAAAATCGCATTGCAAGCGTGCCAAATGCATTTATACATTTATTACAAAAGTAGTTATCGATAAGATTCGTTTTAATCCGTAATGCAATCGATAGCACAAAACGACTACCTGTTAACTGTAATGAGATTATTATGTATATCGATAAATAAGAAAAACTTGCAGGCCATTTAGATTTACACAAATTAATATGAGACGATAATTATAAATATCGATAAGTGCTAATAAGCTTACTATATTAGCACTTAGCACTTATTAACATACAGAAATTATATTTAGAATCTCATTTAAATGTTTTCAAAGAACTTATTGCATTTTCATAAAATTCGCTGAATTATTTTTCTTAGAAATAAGATATTTTAAAGGCATTTAAAATGCACTCGCTGTAGAAAAGTAAGAAACAAAACCAAAATTTCATTGAAAATTACTGAAATATAATATCAATAAATTCTTTTTGAAATATGCCTTTTTAAGTTTATGAACCACCAATCGATAATTAATCAGCCAATACCATTTTGTCTACATCACTAATTGTGTGTTTGCATTCTTTCTGGGCGTATTATCTTACGCGCATTCTGCTTTTTTAATTGCATAGCAACCGTTATAAATGTAATCCGTCTCCCTCTAGAATTGTGGCGCCCAACCACATACACACACACACACACACACACATGTCCTTGCTTCACATCTCTCGTTGGCACTGTTTTATTCACATTTCATTTGAATGCAAATTTCTACGTTTCTTTTTTTTTGTGTTTTGTATTCAATGGCAAAAGAAAATTCCACAAATCCAGCAACAGAGCAACGGGAGCAGCGACGTTAACGGCGACAGCGACGCCCACTTAAAGCAAATGGATACGCAAAGGCAATACACACACACATACGTAAGTAAATTTAGCATCCGCAGCACATGTTGTTGTCGTTGTGTTGGTGTTGTTGTTGCCGCCGGTTGTTTTATAAATAAACGGCAACAAGCTGCTCGCAGCTCACGCGGCGTCAAAAATAGACAACGAAGGCAACCAAAGAGCGCGTAATCAACACAGAGAGCAAGCGAGAGAGAGAGTGAGTGAGTTAAAGCGAAGTAAGAAGAGAGCGAACAACTCTGGCTTTCTCTCAGTGAGCATTGAATTCAGAGTCGCTATTTTTACACATTTATTTAATTTATCGACAAGTATTTGACAAGTTTCAATTGTTGAGCTATTTTGGGAAACACAAACAATTAGAGACACTAACTTGGCTTTAATTTGGCATCACCTGCTTTTTGCTTTGTATTGGCCAAGGGGCTTTTAAAGGGGCGTGGTTACTTTAATAATTATTATTGTAGTTATTTCGGTTGTTGTGTAGACAACAATATAATTTTGCAGCCACAATTTATGGCCTTATAATTGCCGACGTATTTGTGCAATTTGCTATTTTTAACCCACTTTGCTTGCGGTTTTTTGTTGCTCAGTTGCTGAGTTTCACAGCTTCAGCTTCTTCTTCTACTTTTTCGTCACCATCTTCTGGTTTTCTGCTGTTGTTGTTTCATTTTTGCAAAACAGTTGTTTTGTTTGTGGCATTTTGTCATGCCTTGCATTCGCATATCTTAATACACTTTAGAAGAGTCTTCTGAATATTATAAAAAACAAATTTCCACAAATCTTAATCTGTAAAAATTGAATTTGCTTTTTAGAAAAATTGCATTGAAATCAATTCTAAAATATTCTCAAACCATTTTTATTGTTTATTTTTAGTAATTCCGATTTTAAAGCGTATGCCATATTCGACTTTGTAGCTTTGTTGTTGCTCTTGCTTTGTTGCCTTGTGTTTCGACTCGTTTCGCCTTGTCGCCTGATTTATTTAGTTTGGCAATCAAAAGCGTTAAGCAAATTTTTTGATGAGATTCAGTCGCATGCCGTTAATTGGGCATAATGGGATATATCTTTTCCTTGACGATTGACAGATCAGAAGTGTGTGTGTGGGGAATTTGAAAATTCAAGAAATGAGTCATCAAATCACGTATACGTTATTGCTGATAGTTCAAAGCAAAACGTATATAATTTCTTAAAGATAATTTAGTCTGAATACAATTAGAATAGCAAATACGAATTTATGAAAGAATCACAAATTACATTTTAAATAATCCATGGAGCAAATTTTAATTTAAAATACTGTATTTACTAGATTGTTATAATATTATATTATATTTTCAAAGATGAATTTAGTTGAAGTACAAATTAAGTAAATTTCCAACTTGTATACATAAATTGTTTCAATGAATCACACTTTTGATTTGAATATTATGTTAAACCCTTGGTGTAAATATTCCTATAAGATATAGTCATCAGATTAACTAGAAAAACATTACTAGACAACCTGAAGTTGAAGTTGATCATGACCCAATCGTTTTTATAGCTACAAAAGTCGCGTCTACGGCAAGTTTCTTAAGTTTAGCTTTATAACTGAGCGAATACTCGACATAGCAACAGCTGGAAAGAATGAAAAGCGGATTTGATTCAGCTCAGCTGCATAATGGTTTATTTTATGCGTTACACATTGCTTGATTGCCACTGCAAGCAAGACTATAATAAAGCGTTTCAGACTTTTGTCGGTCACTGTAAGCTGCAATTTTCTATAGATTTTCCATTTCTATCGCGTTGCGCTTCAACGAGTCTTGTTACATTTGACCAAATTACAAGCTTGACAGTGAAATTCATGAAATGTCATTTTCAAATGAAATTAACTCGACTTTGATTAGTTATCCAGCTACCATCAGATGTATTCATTATTTGCAAAATAAAATAAATAAAACTCAAACAAATTAGCTGCAAACATTTTGCACGCAAAGTAAACATTTTAACAGCAATTACATTGTGTGTGTGTGTGCAGTACATACATTCATTACATTTGTAATGTATACATTCATAAATGCATGTTTAGAAGAGCACATCGAGTCAATTGGGGGTTTTACACCGCTATTCTTCCCCCCCCCCCCCCCCCCCCCCCCCTTCCCACAGCTCAATCAATAGACATTACAAAAGCGACAAAAACGTAACAGAAATTTTCAACTAAAAGCCACTCAACTAATAAAATAAACAAAAACAAGGCAAATGCGTGACACACTCGACGTAGAAGCGGAATGAGGGAGGAGGGGGGAATTGCTCTTGCTTGCACATTGCGGCATTTTGTTGTTGTTGGTGCTGCGCCTATAGAGAGAACTTACAATGTAATCCACAGGCAAATACACATGCACATAAACGCTCTCTCTCTCTCTCACACACATACGCACACAGCAGGAAGCGCACAATGAGCGTCGACGTCGGTCGACAGTTTATCGATCGTCGACACACACACACATACGCAATAAATGAGAGCAAAGCAGAGCGAGGTGCTCCACACTCTCACACATACTGACACACACGCTCGTAAATATTTCATGTGCAAGCATTGCATAAATATTTCATTTATGTTATTTTTGTTGTTCTTTCTTATTGCTGCGCTGCTTCAGCTGCTGCTGCTGTTGCTCAGTAAAATGTCGTATTAACACCTAATTGTGGCAAACGAGTGTGAGCGAGACAAAACAGAGATAAAGAGCAGACGACAAGAGAGCAGAGAGCAAAGAGCAACGAAGACAACCCCAAACATTCAAATGTTGAGCCTCTTCTTATATTGGCTTTGTTTTTGTGAATGAGAGATGTCGTAGAAAAACTACGGCAAAAAAGGCAATAATAAAAACGACAAAATCGCCACAACGTAGATAAATAAACATTGTCAATTATTTATTTAAAATGATTATGACATATTTTTTAATTTAGGAATCTCTGGAAGTTCCTTAAAGAGAGAGACAAAGAATTTCTTCATTTGTAGTATTTTTTAGTATTTCAGTATTTAGTTAGAACATAGGAATCTTGACACCTCTTTAGGAATGATATTTTACATACAAATTATAAAATTTAGATATAATATCCTCTTCTAAAACAGAGTTTGTTTTATTCCCCGCTTTCAATGCAATCTTAATTAGTGAGATTAACATTAAAATAATTGAAGTTATGAATACCAAATGGAAATATCTGCAACTGGGATAATGCACTCAAATATAATTACAATCTACAAGAAGTACTATGTAATTTTCGTATCAATCATAAATGAATGAAATGAATGTTTTTGCTCATGAATGCTACACACACAATTAAGTGAAACAAAACCCAACCACAACAACAACAACAGCAGCAACAACAATTATCAACCTGACTGCATGTTATGCTCGGTATTCCCAATGCAATCAGAAGGAGGACAAAGCACAGGACACAGGACACACACAGGAGCGACCGAGGACTTCCACTTCTGAGGGTTGTCCTACATTTCAGTTATGAAAAATGTATATTCGACATTTAATGGAAATAGGAAAAAAAGAAAGAACAAGAAAAAAGGGTTAAAAAGGCATTGACAAAAGTTCTTCAGTTAACCATTGCGTGACGTGCAAAAGTGTGTGTGTGTGGTTTGTTAAAGGGAGAAGGCAGCAAGTGTGAAAGAGAGAGGAAGAGAGAAGCTAACGAGGGTTGAGAAATCCATAAAAGTAATAAAAGTGGTTCATATATTTTACGAGTACTTGTATTATGCTCATGTTCTATAAGCAATTTCAATATCAATTTATTGCCACCACAATTCCACTCGTAGTTATCGATTAGAGCGATTATTCACGAATCGATAAACAAGCGAAAAGCTCGATAGTAAAGTTATTGATACTAATCGGTAGTCTCGATTGCATTAATGATGTATCGTTTAGCAAGGAATAAACAATAATAGTGAGCAACATTTATTGACAGTCTAATTTATGATACTGTTATCGACAGTTGGTGGACGCGATAGTCAATCGACAAACTTGATAGAAGGAAAGAAATAAACAATAATAGTGAGCAACTTTTATTGTCAATCTATTTTCTGTTGTAGTTATCGATAGTTTGTGAACGCGATAGTCAATCGATAAATTCAATAGTATGAATATCAATCGATAGTGTATTTAAGCAAAAGCTACATAGAAAAGCTAAGCCTACAGTCAATATTATTTATTGTTAATTATTATTTGACATAAAGCAATATTTGAAAACACAGACTCGATAAATTGAAATACTCTGACAGTTAGCGGAAGTTTCTCACGCGAAGATGAGCAGAGCAGAAGAGGAAGGCACTGGAGGACCACACACAACAATCGAACATTCATTAAAAAGTCCTTCAGTAAAGCTTCAGGTTACAATAATTTCAACCACGACAAATTTATCCCTACACCGGAAATGCTTGAGTGGACCGAATGAAGCGACAGACGACAGTGAAAGAAGAAGAGGAAATATATAACTGAGAAACTGGGTTTGGGGTGGGGAGAAAGAGAGAGAGAGAGAGAGAATCTCCCTCAAGGCAAGTCGCTGGACGGCGTCCAGTTCAGCGCATTAAGCACAAAAACAAACAAACAAGAGCGACCCCCAAAGGCTTGTCGTCGAGGCGAGGTCCTGCCAGTATCCTTTCCCCCTCTAACACACTCACACACACACACACACACACACATCTTGCTGTCAATATTAATAACAGCAGCAAGCAGGAAAGAGACGACAGACCGAGAGGGAATGAAAGAGAGCACAGAAAAAAAACGTCAACTGCAAATAAATGGCAAATAAGTTTTTGTTTTTATTTGCAGTTCACGAAGCCACGAAGGACACTAACTTGGCCCAATCCCTCCACCTCATCCTCTTCCTACTCCTCCTCCTCCTTCTGCCCCATTCCCCTCCTTCTAGCTATCAGGACATCAGCACCCCAAAACAGTTTAGTTGGCAACGCCGCTTTCGCTGTCAGCGTGCAAAAGTGCAACTTATTTACTGCTTCCGCGTCCTCTGTCTCTCTCTCTCCCTGTTTCGTTCTTCGATTCGAGGGGGGTTAGATGAAAGCCCCAAGAACTCGGGGTAAACTCAAGAACTTGCGAACCCAGATCCAAGTAACAGCAACAGCAAAACAATGGCACACAGTTCTAGTTAAGGTTTTATTCATATTGATAGCCTTGAGGAACCCCTTCGTTGGCACACACACCCCCTCCCTCCTCCCTCCGCACCACTAGCCCAACCTTGCCCTGTAGGTAAGTCCTAGTTTAGCGATTTTCCTTTCAAGTTTCTTTTAACTTTTGCTCTTGTATTGTTCCTTGTTCTATTGATTAGTTCATGCAATACTTTGCTCACATTCTCTTACAAAATTCTTTTCCTTTTCGTTATTAAAACTCCCGCATTTCTATTTTTCCTTAGCTTAGCTTGTGATTCCTTCGTTGTCAGTTGGCATTTTACCTTATGTTGATGCGTTCTGACTTTAAGCATTTCATTTTTGAGCTGTTCCAAAATTCCTCACTTAAAATTAAAGATTTCAAAGACTTCTTAAAAAATAATAATAATAATAATATAAAATGAGAAACAAGTTTTTATATATCACATAATAATTTTGTGAGATATTATTTAAAAACTTGTTTAAAAATACTTCCGTGGCATATCATTTAAATACTTGAGTCCTTTGAAAACTGTTTAGAATTGAATTTTTCTTGAAATAAATCCAAATTCCAGCAAGCTAATGAAAATGCTATATTTATATTTCCAATATACATAATAAATAACCCTGTTTTTAGTTTTCTCCTCTGACATTAGTATTTGCTGTCCAGGTTCCTAAGTATTTATTTTATAACACATCATATTAATATTTCACACAAATTTTATGAAATATTAGAGACTTGTTTTGCTTGTGTGATAACATTGAAGAGTTCTTTTCATTGATAAGTCTTTTGAATTGCCGTTTTCTTCAAAATAAAAAGAAAAATTCCAACAGGATTGTCTGTAGTTCATTTGCATAACAATGTTTATTAGTTTTCATATTACTTTATCTAACATTGGATTTTGTCTTTGAGGCTCTCGAGTATTTATTTCATAACTCAGCATATTACTTTATTATAATTAAATATTGAATTATATATTTTTCTAACTTTCACTACTATTTCTACTCAAATTCTCCTTGCTTTTATTGTATTATTATTTGCCAATATCTCATAGTAATTTCTCAAGTAATTTAATTTCTCAATACAATCCAATCGGGTTTCTTAATTGCAGAGCATCAACACCAAATGCCAAGCTAAAGGCAGCTAAAGACCTGGCAGCCATTTGAGTCTCAGAGTCCTTGTCTCTGTATCAGTTGCAGTTGCAGTTGTTGTGGGCTTAAAGTAGCAAACACTTGTGCGTCGCGCCTTCTAAGTGGCACACACACAGACAGACACATATAAAGCAGAGGTGATGAAGAGAAGAGAAGAGGGAAAGCATCGCCAAGGCGACGACAGCAAAGTCGTCCAGTGTCCTTCAGCGGCTGATGGGCGTGGCCGGCAACAGTAGCGCATGCAACAGTTAATCACTTATGTATGTGAGTGTGCAAAAGTAGATGTGTGTGTGTGAGTGTGTGTGGCAAGGTGCAACAGGGAACTACTCTTGGTGGCAAGTTCTCAGTCACAGCGGCACCTTGAGAGAGTGAGTGAGAGAGAGAGAGAGAGAAGAGCTTGGCTTGGCCATTAAAAAACAGGTCGACATCGAGGTGTGCCCGCAACTTAAATGCATTACTCGCCACAGTTGACACACTTTTCAAATACTCTTCAAGTTATGCACAAGTGACAAATGGAATGCACAAAGATACTAACTGAATAATGTGCAGATAAGTATTCGTAATAAAAAATATAGCATTGATAGTATAGCAAACATATTTAAACTCACTCTATAAGTCACATTCTTTTAGTTCTTAGAAATCTGCTGAGCAATAAGATTACTTATGAAATTTTACTAAAATATATTATCTAACTCATTAATCATTTCATAATGAAGTTTTATATAGAAGTATACGATATCTTAAGAGTTTATATATTAAAGCTAGCAAACTTATTTATATATGTAGGAGGCAACAAAGCAAAGAACAAATTTGTAGTTTGAATCAAATAATGAAAGTAACGAAAAAGTTAATCTTTATATTAAAAAGATCATTCTGCCTTAAGAGGACTATACTATATCATATTGTGTTCCTATCCTCCAGTAATTTATTGCGATATCTATTCCTTGAAGTTGGCAAACAGATTATATAGAGAAATTATGTTTCTCTAAGCAAAAAACAGATATTTTATGGATCAATATAGTTGAATTGAGCAAATGTTTAATTATGAAGAGAAATTTGAAAGATACAAATAGTTGGTTCAGGCAAATGTTCAGTTTTGAAGAGGTATTTTAAAAATCAAAAAAGTTTTTCTATTCTAATTATTCAATATTATATGTTACCAACTTTGTATATTAAATAAAAACAAGAAAGCCACACTGGAATAATAGTAAAATAGTGCGGTATTATTCTTAAAATATACCTAGTTAATATACCGAAAAATACCCAAATATACCAAAGGCTTTTTTCTGGAATATCAGCATACTATTACATTCCATGTGTTTATACCTAATTTATAATCCGAAACAAATACTCAAATATACTGAAGCCTTTTTTATGACATCAATATACTATTAGATTACAAATATACCATATAGTGACAAATATAGCAGATTGAGGGCAAAGCAGCAATTGAGATCCGATTGCAGTAGCAATTAAAAATTCCTCATATTTTGGAAAGTTCTTTTCTTTAGCTACTATATATGTTAGCTACTGTTGCCAAAGTTAATCTGTTTATTTGTGGATAACAAACTAAAAGAGAAACAAAAGTTTAGTTTTTAAAATATTATAATACTATGTGATATAGTCACCCTAATCTTCTGTTTTTGATATCTACCTTCTAAAGACCGACCTCTAGTCAGCTACATCAAAGTATCTTCAAAGCTGACAGACCAATGTGCATGGAAGCAAGCAGACAGATAGATAGAGAGACAGACATATATGTTAGTTGGAATGGGGTTAACAAAGCAGTCAAGCATACATATGGTTCATGAATCACTGTCGACATCAAGCTCTAGCATATTCAAATGGATGGCAACTGCAGCACGATTAGCCAAACGAATGATTCATTAACAAATTCAAACAACGAGTATTACAAATAGTCCGAGTGTGTGTTGTATTCATTGGCTTTATTCGTGGCATATTCACAGTGCTAACTCGCAGCATTCACTCTATTCATAATAGATGAGACACGAGTGTCCGTCTCTCTGTGTTTGTGTGTATGTGTGTTTGTTTTGGAATTGGAAGAAGTCCATTCCACTTTACATAACACATCAAACTGAATTCATGATTCATGTGCAATTTCTAGTTCAAATAACCAAACCCACGACGAAAATCCCTTTTTGGGGCCAAACGCCACGCCACGCCCAGTCCAATAACCAATAGACATCGAGACATCGAGACTGCTCGACTTCTTTCAGATTCCCCTCCCTAGACTTCTTGCCCCCTTCTTTGTGTGGCACACACTTAAACTATTGACCTACACACCTAATTGATATGCCGCACGTAGAGTCAACAATCAAAAGGCAAACCAAACCGGACAGCAGACGAAAGGAGAGAGAGAAAAAGAGGGGGCGGAAAATAGGGGAAAGAAATCTCTAGAGGATTGCCAGTTTTTATGTCGAAATTATACATTTTATTATGTCATTTTAATGCGACACACACACAAACTTGGAGAGCGAGAATGTAAACTAAACAGACAGTTCCCCATTCCCATTCCCTCTTTCCCTCTCTCCAGCATAGATCATAAATCAGCAACAGTTTTGAAAGGATGTAAAGCAGGCTGAAGGCAGGAGTGAAATCAGAGGAAAGCGTGCAAAACTTTTCCTGCGCGCAAGTTTTATGACTCTGTCAGAAATGCTAAGGATACTTCAGACTGCCACCCAGAAGAGAATGTTTCTCCTTTGCTCAGTCGGGCATATATAATTTTCATACCTTATAAAATCGTGCAACACAGCACAGACACAACACAACACACTGTGATTCGTTTAGATTCTTTTTTGTTGTGCCAAAAAAGAATAAAAGACAGAAAAGGAAAAGGATTTTTGTTGGGCAGCCATGACAGATGTTTCTGCGCCCACTTGAGGGATGCAAATGAAAGACATGGCACTACAGAATGCGCTCTCCAACAAAGACAGAGAGAGAGAGAGAGTGAGAGAAAGAAAAGAGAGAGCCAGACTGCCTGCCAAATTGTTTTATGCGTCCGTCCATCGATAAAGTAAATCACTTCCCTTAACATTTATACGTGCTTTTTGCACCCGGTAGCTAAGGAAAAGAAAGGTGTTCCAGACTGTATATAAAGTATATAATTTCCGGAATTAAGAACTAAGTAGGTCTCAGAAACATTAAAGAGAAACTTTACAGAAAGAGTTTAAAAATAATTCAAATAAGTATTTTGCAACTTTTCAACATTTTATCGGGTATCTTACAGTCAACCACTTTTAACTACACATTTCTTATTCTGTATTTTTTTGTGGTGCTGTTCTTCGGTATTTTTCCTCTTGCGAGGGGTTCACATTCGCATTCGACTTGTTTGCCTTTTGTATACGTTCCGTTAAGCTTCCCCTTGGCTTAATGATGAGCGACCCAATGATAGCGACAATTATTGGACATGTGTCGCTGCACGGGGGAAGTTTCACTGACGCATGGGAAAATGGGAAAACAGGAAAAACTGTGTGGCAATGGCAACTGCTGAAAGAGCTAATTAAACATTTACTGATTGCAGATGAGCTTTATTAACCTTTAATCAATGAATATTTCGAATTGTTATTCTGGCAAACATTTAAGGTAAAAATCTTGCCAATTTTCAATTAGATGGAACTTTAATTTACTGATGAGCTTTAATAACCTTTAATCTATCAGTAATGCTAGGAACAAAATTCTTATGTGCCTTCAATTAGATGGAAAGTGTTAATAAAACTGAAAGTTGTATGAAAAGTTTGGTATACGTTATCACAAAATACTTAAAAAGCGTATCTAAACTTTAAGAAGCTTTAACAAAGCTCAAAGCCCATTGTACAAAATTTGAGAAGATCGCTTCAAATCACTTTTTAACTTTGTCATAATTATGTTGTTTAAGTATTACTTCTAAATAATACAGATTATACGCCTAAGTAACAAATAAACTTTAAAAGCGCATGTAATCTTTTAGAAGCTTTGACAAAGCTTAAAGCCCAAATTAAATCGTATGAAATTTTGTAAAGATTTCATCAAATCACTTTTCAACTTTGTCATAACTATGTTGTTTAGGTTCTACTTTAACATAATACAGATTATCCTAAGTAATACAGATTAGCCTAAGTAACATATAAACGTTAAAAACCTATGCACAGTTTTAGAAGCTTTTTAACATGCATAGCTCAAAGCACATTTCAAATTGTACACATTTTTAGACGATTGCTTCAAATCACTTTTTAACTAAGTGATAACTGTGTTGTTTAGGTATAACTTTAACATAATACAGATTATAAGCATAAATAAATCCATGATTTCGGTTAATTGTGAAATTATTTCGCTGAACTTTAAAAGCTTTTAAGCAATTAGTAGGCTTTCTTTGTACATAATTAATGAGAACAGGTAATTAAGTCGGCACTTTGATTGGAAAAAAGACACTTCTACATTCTTGGCTTAACGATGGAATCAATTTAAACGAAAAATAAGCTAATCATCGAGTTGTGCGAACATCATGATGAGGAATGAAAGGTCATTGGAAATGAAATTTAGATGGCGAATCGCTATAGCAATATACCATTTATCATTAGGGGACCTTTCGGTTCCCTAGAGGAGCCTCTGCATATAATGAAAATGAAAAGGCAGCTTGCAGCACTTGCACTCACTTAACTATTCATAACTGACACAAGCACACGCACACTAACTCATAGTCACACACATTCACACACTGACAAATTTAAATAATTCAACGAAAGAAATTCGCTTTTTAGCCATGACAACAGAGGGTCGAAAGCGACTAGGTGAGAGAGATGGAAATAAAAGAGAGAGAGAGGATGAGTAAAGCCACAAAAACCAGAAACTTGCAGTCGTCTATGTGTCTGTGTGTGTGTGTTCAGCCAGGACACGGCAAGGGCACAAAAACGGAGTAAGCGAGAAAGGGAGAGAGAGAGAGGGAAGAGCGACAGCATTGAGTGGCGGAATGTCGGATGGAGATTGCGATTGCGGCCAACTCGCGCGTTAGACACACATTAAAATTGCAATTTTAGAAAAATTAAAATTTTATCTGCGCATTTTCAATTTGCACACAAAGAAAATATATCGCTAATGCTTTTACAACTTTAAATAAGCATATAGCAACGAGTTGTTGTTGGTTTAAAGCATGTTTTAAGAGGAGTTTATGTAAATATCAAAATAGACTAAATGTAAATTTGATTTATGTTACCAAAAATGATAAAAAATACACTTGTTTAGCTTAGAAAAATGTATTGAAATTGTTTGTGTCTTAAAGAATTATTCTTTATTAATGGTTAATTTAAATTTTCTTTATATCTTTAGTACATTTTTATTGTAAATTTACATATGAAATATTTGAATTGATATTCGATATGTAATTAGAAGTAAAATGAATAACTTTGTTTAGCTTGGATAAACATTTTTCAAAATTTATAGCCTTACAAATACTTTCCTTAGAGGACTTTATTTAAACTTGTTGAAATTTAAGAAGTAAAATGTTGTCATAAATATTCTGTAACCAATTTACTTATTGAAGTTTGAGATCTAAAATGTTTGCATAGGCAAATATATTACAATTGTGATTGATCAAATAAAAAAAAAAAGATAAAAAAAAACATGATCTTTCTGCTTAATAAAAATGTGCTAAAAGTGTGCAATAATTCAAATCGAGCTCGTAACTGAGAAATTCTCTCACTCGGTATCTGAATTTTCCAAATAACTAATTCAGTTTTATGGGGCGCAGAAAATGCCGTTCGTCTCTTTGCAGCAGCTTGTTGATTATGAAAGAAAAACAAACAAACAGACGAACGAACGAACGAATGAACGAACAAACAAGCAGAAGTTTTTACAAATGAAAATATCTAATGAAACTGGTTGAGCTCGTCAAATTAGGTATGCAGGTTTATACGGTTGTTAACTGCGCCGACAGCCCACAGCACAGAGGGTAATAAGCATGAGAGCTGGGAGGGGGAGAAGATTTCAGTCAGAGACAGAGAGAGTCAAATTGAGAAGTTGCGAGTTTGAGTTTTTCGGCCCTCAAGAAATGGACGTTGTTGGAGCGCAGCAAAGAAATCTGTTATGGTTAAACTTTTAGCGCACAGTAAAACTTTTCGACAAATTGCAGCGAAGACTGCACACAATGCTTAAAGTGAAGTAGAGTGGAGAGTGGGGAGTGGAAAGAGTGAGGGGAATGAAACAGTGCGTGGCGACGACGACGACGACGACGCCGGCTAAAATCTACTATAAACTTGTACGTAAAGTAGAAAGAAAGAAGAGAAAAAAAAAACTTTTAGATTTTTCTACTTTGGTCAAGGTGGCCACACTAAATTGTAACGGCAAGAGGGGGGAGAGAGCGGGAGCGAGTTAAAAACCGCAAACTTGACAGCACATATTCCTCCCTCCGTCCCTCTCTCTGTTTGGTTCCATCTGTTATCTTCATACTCTAGTTGCTTTTGCTGCTTTTGCTCTGTTTATTGTATGGCGCTAAAAGCAACTGGGGAGCATTTTGTAGTGCTGGCTCGCTCACTCCATTTCAGGCGGCATTGCAAAGTCGTAATGTGGGCGTGCAATTTTCAATTATACATTTTAGTGGTCGCCGCAGCTCATTGATAGCCCAACAAGAAGAAGAAGACGGTGAAGAAGAAGCAGAGCAAGAAGAAGAGAAGCGACAGCAAAATAGAGAAGCACAGGCGAAAATAATATAAAGAATATAAAAAGGGTTGCGAGAGCGCGAGGCAGAAATGAGAAAAGTTTTATACTCGGAACCCACCAAAAGCAGCAAATGGAAAGAAAACTTGTGTCTGCGAATTTCCGCATCATTTTCCCATGTTCATGTGTGTGTGTGAGTATGTGTGAGTAATGTGGCATTAGGGAAAAGCAGCTTGTCTTGTTTATATTGAATATCTTTTGCGTATTACAAAACTGCTCGGGGAATATGTTGAGCTTATTTTCATTTGGAAACGATGACAAACCTATTAAAACCCTATTTCAAATAAACGATCTTTTCATATAGTCTAGAACTATAATTAACTAAACACTTAATAGACTAATTTATAAACTGATTTATATTCAACAAAACTTGGATCTCAAACATTTAGATATTTGGGGGAGGTAACTCATTTTGGGAACGATGAGAAATCTGTTCAAGATTTACATTGCGGAAAATAATGCCGCCAAAAACCGAAAGTGTGAACAGACAAATATTATTTTCATAAGTTAGAAATTCACATGTAAAATACTCAATCAATATCTTCTTTCACAAAATTTACGAATTATCCCAGTATAGATTATAAATATAAACTATACGAACATATTAAAAAGTCTTATGACTATTAAGTTTATGACTCTGCGAAAAAAAGAATCCCAGGGGATGTTTAAAAAGCTCTTCGCCGCAGCTTATTAGTCTTATTCATTAAAATTCATTTTTTGATTGTTAAAAATAAATGTCTTATCTTTCGAAACAAGATAAGTGTTTAGAGCTATAAAAAACTTGATTAAAATTGCAGTTGTTTTTACCATTCCCTTACCGTAAGTTTACTAAACAGATCTCAAAAAGAAATTAACATTTAAAATGTTCTAAAACAATGCTTGTGTTTTTAATACTTCACTGTATGATTAAATAACACTTTGTTATCATTCTATAACAATTGAAATTAAAAAAAAAGGCGAAGAAATCAATTTACTACCATAATATTACGATTTCATACCTTTTAAATCTACTGATTTTTTTTTTTGGGAAATTCCCTGTCAATCGATTAAGAAAAATCCCCCATTTTTAAGGGTTTTCCCCTTATCGATAAATCGTTAGAGGATATTGGTATATAAGTTAGTACATATATAGTATTTTATAGTATATAGTATGGTATATTATAGTATATAGTAATTGAAAATGTAAACTTACCGTGGTTTCGTTAGTTTTTTCATATGAATATCCATGTCCCGTTGCTGCTGACGTTGTGGTTGTTGTCGTTTGCTGTTGCTGCTGTTGACGCGATTGTTGTTGTTGTTGCTGGTATTTCCCCTACATTAGAACCTTGGTTGGCAGGTGACGGAAGGTGGTGGTGGTGGGGGGAGGTTAATCCAACGTTAATAATTGTGCAACAACAACAACTCCTGAGATATTGAGAGCGAGCGGCGATTGGCGACGCCGTTGCTCTCTGTAGCTTTAAACACTTGTGGTTGTTGTTGTTGTTGAAATAGTTGTAGTTGATTTTGTGCTGCTCTTGTTGAGAAGAGGTTAAAGTTGGCGATGGCTTTTGAGCACCGCATGAGTTGTGGTTGCTGTTGTTGTTGTTGTTGTTCTTGGTGTTACTTTTCCTCTTGTTTTTATTATTGGCAGGTTGCTGGCGTTGGTGTTGTTGTTGTTGTTGTTGCTGTGTTGGTTTAGTTAACATTTAACAATTATAAGTTTAATAATTTTTGTATGAGTAATATTGCTCGATTTACAGTGTTGATTGAGGTTGATTTTGTTGTTATTTTACATTGTTATTGTTGTTGTTGTTGTGTTTATGGGGAAATTGATATTTGTTGTTGTTCTTGTTGTTGTCGTTGTTACTTAAGCACTTTGGGCGCATAGAAAAATTGTTGTTGTTTAATTTTAGAATATGCACTTGCTAATATTTTATATCTACTCGTAATTTAATATATATTCTTATTTTGTTTAAAGTAAATTTGCTAAAGTAATTGCGTTGAATTTTGTTTTATGTTTTCTTTATAGTTGTTAGCAAGCTGATAATAATTAATTATTTAGTTGTTCGTTGTTATATGAAATATATGCGTGTATATATAGTTGGTGTATATACGATTTGGAATTAATATTAATTAATGTATTAGTTAAAGATTTGATTGCATCGTTTAACGCACTTTTCGCATTATCGAAATTTTTGCATTTTGTCCAAGTGCTACAATATTTTTTTTTTATGTAAGTAATGATGTAATGATGTATGCATGTATATATAACGATATATTGTATATATATATAATAGTATAATAACTATTGGAAGGCGTACTTTTTATAGGCTTTATAAGTTTGCTACTCATAAAATGTTATGCGTTTTGTTAGGTTTTCCTCTTGTTAAAGCTAATGGCTACGATGTTTTCAATAATTATATATATATATTATTCTATTATTTTATTTATACATTTTTTTGTTTTGTGTTTTGCTCGGCTTTCTTGTTGTATTATTTATTGCTTGTTTTGTTGAGGCGCTTTTAATTATGATTTATTATTAAGTTTTCGTTTTGTTTTGTGTGTTTTCTGGGCTGTAAAGTGAAATTGCATTATTAAAAAAGATGATCACGATGATAATGCACCCAATAATATCAACAACATAAATGTATTCATCTGTGTTTGTGCTTATTTTCTTTTGTGTGTGACCAGATACTCGAAAAGTTTGAGATACACGAAAAATATTTAAAACAACAACAAGTACAACAATCATTACAAAGAATACGATATTTTATAGTGTCATCCTTCTCTATCCTTAACGCTCTCTAACGAAAAGTTTACATAAGTAATAACAACAACATCAACATTAGCAACAACAACACACACACATAAGGATATTTAAGGGCTCTCTCACTGTCAGTTTGACCTCTCTCACTCGGCTCAATTTCTCTCTCATGCACTCTCCCTCTCTCACTCTTTGCTTAACAGCTGTTGATCGCAATTGCATTGAGCAGCGTTGCCAACCACATTTGTAAGCAAGGCACGAGTTGTGTTGCCAACGCTCTCGTAGCTTGTAGCAGCAGCTGCGACTTTGGATGCATTGTTGATGGAAAAACAGCAGGTGTTAAATAAAAATCAAAAAATGTACTTCACAGCAAGAACAACAACAGCAAGATGAGCACAAGTCAAACGACACAACGTGTAATGATTTCATATGTACATAAATACTTATACAGTCACATGGCCTCAGCATACGCTAAATTCTTATGTATTTATGCTTGCCTGTGGCTGTGTGTGTGTGAGAGAGCACACAAAATTGCCTGCGCTGTTATTGTTGTTGTTTTTGTAGCATTTCATTCATTATGTTATGCACAGTGGTTGTTGTTGTTGCTGCTGCTGCTGTTATAGGCAAACTCAACCCAAAGGGCAACGCACGCATACCCGTTTTTTTTTTGTGCTTGACGCCGCTGCCTAACAGCAACAACAACAGCAATAAGAGTGTCTTGGCGGCAGTTCCGTTACGTGCGAGCGAGAGCGTACGAGAGAGTACGTTTGAAAAATTTTACAAAAAAAAAAAGACAACTTTGAAGTCAATGCGCATTTCACTTTTTCTATAACGTTATTTTTTTGTCTTTGCGAAAGCGAAATTTAGTGTGTTTTATACTGTTGTGGCTGCTGCTGTGGCTGTTGTTTTTGCTATTTGCTTTAATTAATTATTTGCATAACATTTGCAAAAGGCGCTGTTAGAGTCTGAGCGAGTAAGTGAGAGAGCGAGCGAGAGCGATAATAATAAAAATAATTCGCACTGTGCATGTATTTGTGTTTCAAGTATATGGATGCGTGTACGTGTGTGTATGCGTGTTTAGTTGGCCCGTTGGTCAACAGGGGGCGGCAGGCGGCAGCGACGGTAACGCGGCGTTGCTCTACTTGCGACTGCGACGACGGCGACTGCGACGGCAACAGAGTAATTGTGACGCGTTTTGTTTTTATTGCTTTGTCATAAATAATTAATAAATACAACTTACGTATTACACATGCATATACATTATATATATGCATACAAATATATATTTGAATTTTGCTTTTGCTTTTACATTTGAATTTGCTTTTCACATTTGATTTGATTTTCTTTTTTTTGCTCTTTGCTTGCACTTTATTGCACTTCTTTTAACACACACTTTGATTTTTTCAATAATTTCTATTTCATATTTATATATTATTATTATTTAGCATGGCGTTTTAGATTCGACGGGCGCGTGTACAGATGGATGAGAAAAAAATTTTACGATTTGTCGCTATTCGCTTTTTTCATACACATCTTATGCGGCGCGACGTCGTTCTGTTACTGTTGGAACAACAAAAAACAAAACTGTTAACACTGGCGCCAAACTGCTAACCGGGTATGTTAAGTGTGCTTAGCGGAGAGCAATGTTCGACTCAAATTGTGCATGTTAAGGCACTGTTAATTAACAGGTGGCGCTCACGCTCTGCAAAGTTCGCCTTGGGAGAGTGCGAGAGACAAAACTTGAGAGAGAGCGCCAGCAAAATATCTTATGATGAGTTAAAGACACACACACAAACATTGCTGATGCATTGCGTTTTCCGAAGATCATTAAAAAAAAGTATTTAGTTCAATTGTTCAAAAATTGTATCGAAAATGTATTGTTGTACGACAACAACAACATATGTTTGCTACGTTTTTGCCGCGCATTCCGTTTTGTGCGCTCTTTCGCTCGCGGCGACAATAAAAATTGTGAATGAATGTTTGAGAGCAAAAAGCAGAGTAAAGAGAGCAAGCGAGAGAGAGCGCGCCTGACGTTTTCGCCTGTTGTTTGTTGTTACTTTTGCTGATGTGCGTGTGTGTGTGCATGCGTGTGTTTGTTGTTGCTAGTTAATGTTAGTGTTGCCAATGCATTGGAATTTGAAACCGTGCGAATAACGACAACAACATCAAAATGCTATTGCTTTTGTTTGTTTGACTTTATGAAATGTGTTATTGTATTAAATGCTCGTTTAGATAAACATTGATAATTGTTATGGGGGATCACCAACATATTAAAGATTCGTCAATTAGCACCATTACAGATTTGTTTGAAGAATTACGAATTACATAGAGAAAATACTTTGCGAGGCTCAAAGATTTAAGATGCTTATCTAGCGACCTTTGATAGACTTTGAATGAAACGCAAATTTACAACATTACGTCAGTTGTTATCGATAACAACGCTCTCAACGCTCGATGTTCGATAAGAATTTAAAAACTTACTTTATGCAGTATTTGAAAGGTGCATACAATTTAATTTTCTATTTTATCATTTTTCTGCCGATTAAAATTGTGCGAAATTTGTGCTAAAAATAAACAATTTTATAGTCGAGCATTTTTCTTTAGTTTTTATTGACATGTCCGTTTCAAACAATTAAAAGTCTTATCAGAAATGTGTTAAGGTGTATGTGTACGTGTGCGTGTTTATGTGTGAGTTGCACAGATAATAGAATAAATACATAGCAATAACAGCAAAAGCAAAAACAATTCAAGAGCAGTAGCAAAAGCAAAAATTAGTTGATTTACGTGTTTCAAACAAGAGTTTTTAGTTTTTGCACATCAAAAGTAAATTGTACAAAAACAAATCAGACTCACACACGCAGACACTTACTGAGAGCGTGAGTGTGGAGAGAGCAAGAGCGGGAGAGCGACTCAAGAGAGTGGCGGCTTGTCTGACATTTGACGTTTTGTTTGTGTGCTTTGCGCATTCACAATAAGCGCGCGAATCGCGCATAGCAAATTAAAATTAAAAAAAAAGACAACTACAAAAATTACACTAAAAAAATGAGGCGCAATGAAATTAAGAGCGAGGCGACAGCTAGACAGGGAGAGCGAGCTTGCAAAAATGCTTTGCAGCGGGAGAGAGAAGGGGCGAAACTTTTGACTTACAACTCTTGTGTGTGGCATTTGTTTATAACAAAAATATATAAACTGATGTTAAGTTACTCACCTTTTTGAATTAAAATGCAAACGCATCAAAAATATTGTTGTTGTGTTCGTTGTGCGAAATAAAGAAATGTTTAAACATTATTTAACACAAATACTACTAATCAACACACACACGCACGCACACATGCAAACGTTGTGACGAGACGACGACAGCGACACACACACACACGCATACATTGAATGCGACATGCTGCTATTTTTTTGGTGTGTGTGTGTTTCTCTTTCACCAGTGTTGTAGTGTTGTATAGCAGCAAATTAATTGTTGTTGTTGTGTTTAGGGCGGCTATTGCCTTGCGACTTTGTTGTTGTTGTTCTTTTTATGTATTACATTTTAATCAAAAACAAAAGAAAAACGTACGCAAAATGCAGTCAAAGTCACTAACACAATTACACATGCTTACACATACACACACACACGTAAACGCACACACACAAGCACGAGTGGGGCACGCATACACCAACAGCAACTAGTAAATTCTGCGACACTTACGAAAAAATATTTCTTTTTTTGTATTTGTATTTGTATGTAGGCTATATTAAACAAATTTTTGTATTGCTAATTGCACTGCACTTGATTTACACATATCCGGCCAATTGAGGCACTTAGCTGGCACTCATTGTTTGCTTTTAATTGTAATGCGTTTTGTTTTAAATCGAATTAATATTTTAATTTTTTTGTTGCGTGTTTTGCTGTTGTGTGCAACGAGTTTTTTTTGGTACTGTGTGACCGCAGTAATGCAAAAATTCAACAGCTGTTTGCAATTACCCAAAAATCTGGTCACGCCAATTTAATAAATGTCACAAGAAATGGTCACACCACAATGCTCATCCGATAACCGATTTAGATAACACTATTGTAAACAACACTGACAGCTGCAATGCGTACAGAGCCATTTTGAGTAACGGTGCTGCTCTTAGCAAATGCATTAACAGGTAGCCTCCAATATGTAAATATTAAGCAGCAACAGATGTTTTATGCTGGCCAGACTGCGCAAATCATGCATAGAGCTGGTAAAATATATATTTTTTTAAAATTTAATAATGAAAATATGAAATTAAAAGCAAAATTGGATAAGATTGCTGAAATATTTGAACCATTTAAATTAGACTGCAAAAGTCAACAGTGTTGCTGGCAATAACATTCATGTAAATCAGCTGTTAGCGGCAAAATAACACTGCCGCTGGAGTTGCAGTTGTGATAAATTTAATTTAATTGTGTAGTCAAAAAAATCAAATTTAATGCAGTTACGTTGGTATTAAATATGGTATGTATTTTAGCAATGATTGTCTATGTTTCTTGATTTATTTATTGAACTTTATTTACTTGGTCGTGTGCCATCGATTGAATAATAATGTTAACATTTGTTTTGTTTGAATTCTCAGTGTGCCAGCTGAGCTGTAATTTAAATGTGGAGAATGTTGAAAAAATCCAATTTGTTGGGTACTTTAGTAAAGGCAAAGACTTCTCTGCCTTCTCGCACTTTGCACTTAAAACGCCGTGAAGTTTACCAGGTGAGTTCCTTGAGAAATCCGCTGCCAATATAAATTAACATTACGCTACTTTACAGCAATGTTATCGCATCCTCGGTGTACATGAGAGCGCCGATCAGAATACCGTTCGTCAAGCGTATCTGGATCTGGTGAAGCGTGTGCATCCCGATGCGGACAGCGACGAGGCGAGTAGTGAACGTTTTCAACAAGTCGACGAAGCTTTCCGCGTGCTGCAAGAGAAATTCGCCAAAGGGCGACGCAACATCAGCGAGAACGATGATGAACCGTTGGAGTTTGATATCAAACACACAGCTCCACAGCATCGTCAGTATCTATCGAACGATGGCATTGGCATAGGGACGCCCTTTCAGCGTCAGAAGCAATATCAACAGGTGCGCGCCATGAAGGCGCAAGAGCGTGTTCTGGAACATCGCATTGAGAAGGCGGCGGCTGGAGAATCGGATTTGATGCAGAAGAAACCAGGAGGAGGAAGTTACTATGGCAAACATGCCATTAAAACCAAGTATGGCATTGAGCGTGTGGTCGAGGATCTTATACAGGAGGCCATGTCCAAGGGGGATTTCAATAATTTAAATGGCGCTGGCAAACCGTTGTCCACGGCTCAAATGCAGAATCCCTATTTGGATTTTACCACTCACAAGCTGAACAAGATTATGCTGGACAATGGCTTCACCCCAGAATGGATAATGATGAGTCGTGACATACGTGAAGCGGTCCAAGAGCTCAAACAACAAATCCGCAAGGAACGCAGCTTCTACGGAGATTGGCCGCTAACGAACTCTGATCAACAGGCAGCTTGGCAATCCTTTACTCAACTGCATGAGGAGCAAGTTCGAGAATTGAACAAATTAATTGACAAGTACAATCTGATTGTGCCCATTTTGGAGAATCAGTTCTTTCGCCAACACCTGGATAAATTAGCCGAAAGTATCTTTAAGGAACCGAATTTACAGCGCAATCTTCCACGACCCAAACAAAGCGTCAAATCCAAAGCTGAGGTCAAGGAGAGGAACTTCATGGTCACTTTCTTCTCCAGCATGGGATTCTGAGATGACTGCAACAATATTTGGCTGTATATGTTTGTGAACAATTGGTGATATTAGTAAATTAGATAATATAAATGACTTGATTTATTGTTAACTCTTTGGTAAAACCAAAAAAAACTTGTTATTCTATTAATAAATTTTAAAATCAATTCATTATTCAGCTTAGTAAACTCAATCGTTAATATATAAGTTTTACAGCAGTAAATTAATAGAATTGTTAGTATTTGAATTGTTATTATTAAATGTTTAGAATATTAGCTTTCTTACTTGTATAATTCTTCCATTTGTTGGTCGAATTCATCTGTTTAATAAGAAGAAAATAAATACACTTATAGCACCCACTATAATACACTGCTTTGTGTAATTACCTTTCCATCAACTGATGTTGCAAAAAATAAATTTTTATGTATTATTAGTAACAAAACTGCATAATTTATGTTTAGATTAGAAACGAATATGTGAAGATCATTTCTGAAATTATATTAATATTCAAAGTTCGACTGAAAGGATATATACAGGATAATCATAAGTTTACTCACTTTTGAGTATTTGCACCTCTATTGAAGGCGTCTAAACATTTTAAATTTGCTACATCGAAACATAAATGTAATAAAAACTGAAATATTTCCAATTAAAAAATAAATCGCTGCATTAAATAGTCGATCGTTTTATTTTTCAGAATGCAATTTCTTAATGCATCAATTATATATAAATGATTATATAATTGAGTTAAATATGGGAATTTCAGCTTTTCAGTTTATCACTTCTTCATCTCGTCTTTGGGGCGAATTAGCATCTTAATTTCTTTAAGATATAACATATGCTTGGAAATATTGTCCCACCAATTTAGATCTCTCCCATATGGTGCATTTAAATAACTGCATAAGAAACAACAAAAATCTTTAATTATGTGTATTCCTTCGAAAATAAAAATTTGCAATATTTACCAAAAAGAACAAGCGTTGTACCACCAGCCACTTTTATACCAGTCTGCGCAATTAGCATCATGTTTGTCGTTGTCGTGATCGAATGTTGAGAATTTCATGTTTTCAGAGTATCTCATGCCATCATCAATAGTTCCATTGAATTTACCCAAACTCAGTGCATATCCATTATCTTCATCAGATATTTTGAAGTCGTCATAACGAGCGTTGTAGGTATTTCCATTATCATCAACCAAATGTATGTAAAGTTCGAAACGCTGCAAGCTCGTGATACGATGTAATTTCTCTAATCCGAGAAAGAAATCACTTTCAAAAGAACCGAAACCTTTGCGGTACGTTGCCCAATCCCTATTGAAACTCTCATTTCCGTCAACTCGTTGTTGTATTACAATCCATCCAGGTCCAGCTAACTGACTATCGCACAAAACATTGAATAAACCTATGCCAGATACATTAAGCTGATGAATTCCTGAATATGATCTCACTTCATCTCCAGTTGTTGTAGCCACCAAGAATATTTGAAGGACCATCAGTAACAAAACTCCGTTAAATTTTATTCTGCACATTTTAAATGTTTCGACTGCCCTCAAACAAAATGAATTTGGAACTGAATTTCGTTATTTCGTTAAAGTCATTGAATGTCTGAAGCGGATGTGGATTCCGCTCAATAGATCTGAACGAGAGAGGTCAAGTAATGATAACCTAGAGTCTCGGCCAAGATTCTCTGTCGGCAGAAGAAATTTCAATGTCGGATGAGAAGAGATTTCAATGTCGAATGATCGTCTGTAATTTTTTCTGTTCAATAGGTTCTGTTCTGTTTGTTCCAAGGAGCTTCTTCTTTAAGACTCATCGACAACAACATTGTTTTCAATTTCTTTCAGTCGCGTGTTGACAGTGGGGTCAATCTCCGAAGTACTGGAAATTATGCTCGAATACTTTCAAAACGACAATGGGGCTGAGTTTTTTTAATATATTCTTGATCAGCATCTGATCCGAGACGATCTAGCCACGTCAGTCTGTCTATCTGTCCGTCTATTCGTATATTTTGAATGCGGTACTATACCGATATACCAAATATACCATTTTGTATATTTTTTAGTATTTTTATAGTATTTTCGGTATATTTTGAAAATAATACTGCAATATTTTGCTGTTATTCAAAATGGGTATGCATCCAATTAACCTCTTATTTAGATAATAATACTTTTTTATACCCGCTACCCATAGGGTAGAAGGGTATTATAACTTTGTGCCGGCAGGTAATGTATGTAACAGGTAGGACGAGGCATCTCCGACCCTATAAAGTATATATATTCTTGATCAGCGTCAACAGCCGAGACGATCTAGCCATGTCCGTCTGTCCGTCTGTCCGTCTGGGTGTCTGTCCGTCTGGGTGTCTGTCCGTCTGTCCGTATGAACACCTAGATCTCAGAGACTATAAAAGTTAGAGCTATAATTTTTTTTCGGCAGCATTTTATGTTTGCACGCAGATCAAGTTTGTTTCAAATTTTTACCACGCCCACTTCCGCCCCCCACAAATCAAAAAAATCGAATAACAAGCGTAATTTAAAAGCTAGAATTTTGGTATCTAGAATAATAACTATAGTAGTTATGATTCCTGAGAATTTGGTTTTATTATTTGGAAGTTATTAAAGAAATACTTTTGTATAGGCAAAAACGCAAAAACTTACTAGGGGTCTTAGTTGCTTTGACTGACAATCTGGTATATTGTGCCTATGGTATATTTTGAATGTGGTACTGTATCGATATACCAAATACACCCTTTGGTATATTTTTAGTATTTTCGGTATATTTGGAAAATAAAACCGCAATATTTTGCGACTGTAGCTTTCTTACTTGTTTTTATTTCGATTATAATATCAATTAATTGCATGCAATTAACCTCTTATTTAGATAATAATACTTTTATTCTTCTTCTGTTTTATTGAACTAGATGTTATTTAAATAGTATTACGTATCCCATGAGAATGATGAGTCAAAGAACCTATTATCTATCTATTAGTTAACTATTTAGAAAATATTTAAACTTTTGTTATTAAATGCATTTTATTTGTCAAAATCCGTATTTACAAGCGACTATGATTAAAGATTGAATACTTAAAGCTAAGTTATAAACGCAGTATAATATCGACAATTGGTTCTAGGTTTAATTGAATGTCAAATTTAATTCCATGAATGGAAATAATCAATTCAAGAGTAGAGGAGTTATCAACATTATTCTGCGAATGTACTTTATTTATAGAACAGTTTAAAGAGTAGTTCAAGGTGCTGAGTTTAGTTCTTCTTCGAGACGGGTTTGCTCTCTGGAGGCAGAGAAACGGCGCCGCTTGCCAGCAGAGCCAAAGCACGAGGATAGGCCCAATACTCGGCCTGATGGATGCGCTGCGTCAAAGTGTCGACATCGTCGCCTTTTAGAATGGGCACCTCGGCCTGCACAATGATGGCTCCCGTGTCGACGCCCTCATCCACAAAGTGAACCGTGCAACCGGATTCGGTTTCACCCGCCTCCAAAGCCTGACGCTGGACATGGAGTCCCGGGAATTTGGGCAGCAACGAGGGATGAATGTTGACCAGGCGACCGCGCCAATGACGGACGAAGGGAACGCTGAGCACACGCATAAAACCGGCTAGGCAAATGAGATCGACCCGAGCTGCCTCCAGGTGACGCGTCAATTCGGCATCGTAATCCTCGCGAGTGCCAAAATCGCGATGTGAAATGACCAACGATGGAATGCCCGCTTGCTTGGCACGCTCCAAACCCAATACATCCGCTTTGTTGCTGATCACCAGCACAATGTCCGCATGCACCGCTTGTGCGGAATCCCTCGTAGCTTTGACCAAAGCCAGGAGGTTGCTGCCAGTGCCCGAGATGAGCACAGCGACCCGGCGACGTGGCGACTTCAGCTGGCGTTGACTGCGTGTTAGGGACTCCTCAAAGTGCTGCAGTTGCACTTGCGGCTTCTTCGCATCCTTGCGTGCAATTACCTCGCCCACAATCGATGCACGTTCCGCGTAGCGCAGGTGCTGCATCACTGTGTTCACCTGGGCGGGGTTCACCACCAGGATGAGTCCCAATCCACAGTTGTATGTGCGTTGCAGTTCCTCCGGTGTGATGTTACCCGCTGCTGCCAGCCAAGCAAAGACCGGAGGTAATTGGAAGTTGTTGGCGTCCAAACGCACAGCGAGATCCTTGCGGAGCACTCGCGGTATATTCTCGGTCAGGCCGTCACCTGTGATGTGTGCCAGCGCCTTGATGCCATGATTGGGCTGGTTGAGCAGCGGTGCCAGCGCCTTCACATAGATCTTGGTGGGCACCAGGAGTTCCTCCCCCAGCGTGCGTTCACTAAATGGCGCCTTGTCGGTTAAACCCAACCCAACTCGCTTGAGCACCGCGTGCACCAAACTGAAGCCATTGCTGTGCACTCCCGAAGATGGCAATCCGATCAGCACATCTCTTGGTTGTATGTCCTCCACACGCGGCAGAATCCCAGCACGCTCAGCGATGCCCAGCGCAAAGCCAGCGAGATCGTAAACTTGGGGTTCATACAGCAAGGGGAGAGCGGCGGTGTGGGCAGCTGAAAGAGGATTAGAAGTGAGCATTAGGGTGACTCTAGAGAAAACTTAAACATATAGATGAACCTAAGAGATGATGTCTAAGCTCTTTGACTGATATTAATTACATGTCTTCTATCTCTTTTCCAGAAATCATCGCAAATTAGTTAAACGTTTGCTTATTAACGTTTCTCTTAACTTGAATACCTTAGAACTCTAATTTTAAATATTCACAAATTATTTTGATCCTTTTTGGTCAGTTGTCCATTCATGTTTAATTATAAATATAATTTCTCCTAATAGCTCAATTATCCTTTATTCTGAACAATCCTAAAAATGTCAGAACTGATGTAGTAAACCTTCGATTAAAGAGTGCTCCTTTAGATCTTTTATTTTCAACGTTCTCTAATCTTTTCTTTTCGTTTTCAAATCAAAATTTAAAGCGTCCGTTAAAAATACATTTCCATAAATCTGCATATACTATTTTCTTTCAATTCATAAATTCATTCATCTTAAGAAACCTTCTATTCTCTCATTTTATATCACAATACCATATCAGGAATTCAATGCTTATGTCAGGTAGGACTCCGAAAAAGCTTTACATGCTTATGTCAGTTATTTTAATGAAGATTCCCAAAAGGCGCATTTTTTCCCCTGCTTTTAGCAATTTGTTTTTATCCCACATTTAGCAATTCGATGGCAATATCCCTCTAAACAATTTACTTCTTATGATATGAAATCGATTCCGAACTGACTTCTCCCGAACTGACTTCTTATGATGTGATATCGATTCCTCAATTGTTTCCATTCTAAATTCTCCCGAACTGACTTTTCCAACTGAATTTAGGGGATAATTATTCCAGTTATTACAGCGAGTTGCATAGGAGGGTATTATTTTTAGAAGGAATTCTTCATAAATAAACTTTCAATTGGCAATCTTGATGCTTTAAACTAGAACTTAGATTAAGCAAAATGTCCCCCGTACTTACAAATGAAACTGCTGTCCGCCTGTTGGGCACCCTCGTAGACACCGCTGGCGACCTCGTCGGCCAACTGCTGTTGCCACTTGCCACAAGCGTAATAGCTGGAGAAGCTGTAGGGCTGAGCGCCATTGCAGAGAATATCGTTGACACACATGGCAACAAGATCGATGCCAACGCTGCCATTGCGACCAATTTGCTGGCCGATCTTCAGCTTGGTGCGGACAGCGACGAGGCGAGTAGTGAACGTTTTCAACAAGTCGACGAAGCTTTCCGCGTGCTGCAAGAGAAATTCGCCAAAGGGCGACGCAACATCAGCGAGAACGATGATGAACCGTTGGAGTTTGATATCAAACACACAGCTCCACAGCATCGTCAGTATCTATCAATCTATCTATTGGCATAGGGACGCCCTTTCAGCGTCAGAAACAATATCAACAGGTGCGCGCCATGAAGGCGCAAGAGCGTGTTCTGGAACATCGCATTGAGAAGGCGGCGGCTGGAGAATCGGATTTGATGCAGAAGAAACCAGGAGGAGGAAGTTACTATGGCAAACATGCCATTAAAACCAAGTATGGCATTGAGCGTGTGGTCGAGGATCTTATACAGGAGGCCATGTCCAAGGGGGATTTCAATAATTTGAATGGCGCTGGCAAACCGTTGTCCACGGCTCAAATGCAGAATCCCTATTTGGATTTTACCACTCACAAGCTGAACAAGATTATGCTGGACAATGGCTTCACCCCAGAATGGATAATGATGAGTCGTGACATACGTGAAGCAGTCCAAGAGCTCAAACAGCAGATACGTAAGGAACGCAGCTTCTACGGAGATTGGCCGCTAACGAACTCTGATCAACAGGCAGCTTGGCAATCCTTTGCTCAACTTCATGAGGAGCAAGTTCGAGAATTAAATAAGTTGATAGACAAGTATAACCTGATTGTGCCAATTTTGGAGAATCAGTTCTTTCGCCAGCACCTGGACAAGTTGGCCGAAAGCATCTTCAAGGAACCGAATTTACAGCGCAATCTTCCACGACCCAAACAAAGCGTCAAATCCAAATCAGAAGTCAAGGAAAGGAACTTCATGGTCACTTTCTTCTCCAGCATGGGTTTTTAAAGAGATCTGCAACAATATTTGGCTGTATATGTTTGTGAACAATTGGTGATATTAGTAAATTAGATAATATAAATGACTGTTGATTTATTGTTAACTCTTTGGTAAAACCAAAAAAAAATTTGTTATTCTATTAACAAATTGTAAAATCAAGTCATTATTCAGCTTAGTAAACTCAATCGTTAATATAATATATAAGTTTTATTTTACAGCAGTAAATTAATATAATTGTTAGTATTTGAATTATTATTAAATGTTTAGAATATTACCTTTCTTACTTGTATAATTCTTCCATTTGTTGGTCGAATTCATCTGTTTAATAAGAAGAAAATAAATACACTTTTAGCACCCACTATAATGCACTGCTTTGTGTAATTATTATTACCTTTTCACCAACTACTGTTGCAAAAAATAAATTTTGATGTATTGTTAGTAACAAAACTGCATCATTTATGTTTAGATTAGAAGCGAATATGTGAAGATCATTTCTGAAATTATATTAATATTCAAAGGATATAGGATAATCATAAGTTTACTCACTTTTGAGTATTTGCACCTCTATTGAAAGCGTCTAAACATTTTAAATTTGCTATATCAAAACATAAATGTAAAAAAAACTGAAATATTTCCATTCAAAAAATAAATCGCTGCATTAAATAGTCGATCGTTTTATTTTTCAGAATGCAATTTCTTATGGCATCAATTATATATAAATGATTATATAATTGAGTCAAATATGGGAATTTCAGCTTTTCAGTTTATCACTTCTTCATCTCTTCTTTGGGGCGAATGAGCATCTTAACTTCTTTAAGTGAAATGTAGCTAAAGTGATACCAATATAGATCTTCATATATTTTATTTAAATGACTGCATAAGAAACAACAAAAATCAATAATTATGTGTATACCTTCGAAAATACAAATTCGCAATATTTACCAATTAGAACAAGATTTGTACCACCAGCCACTTATATACCAGGCTGCGCAATTAACATTATCATCTTTGTCGTTGTCGTGATCGAATGTTGTGAATTTCATGTTTTCAAAGTATCCTATGCCATCCCTAATAGTTCCATTGAATTTACCCAAACTCAGTGCATATCCATTATCTTCATCGGATATTTTGAAGTTGTCATAGCGAGCGTTGTAGGTACTTCCATTCCGAGCAACCAAATGTATGTAAAGTTCGAAACGCTGCAAGCTCGTGATACGATGTAATTTCTCTAATCCAAGAAAGAAATCACTTTCAAAAGAACCGAAACCTTTGCGATACGTTGCCCAATCCCTATTGAAACTCTCATTTCCCCCAACACGTTGTTGTATTACAATCCATCCAGGTCCAGCTAACTGACTATCGCACAAAACATTGAATAAACCTATGCCAGAAACAATGAGTTCATGAACTCCTGGATATTTTCCGAAAGGGAGACATGTTGTGGGAGTTAATTTATCAAGTTCAGATTGACATAACTGATTTTCCTTTACTTTATCTGTTAACTTAGTTTCACTCTCATTTAATTTCAATTGAATCTTTTTCTGTTCTTCTCTAATGTTCTCTGATGTCCTATTTAATTCGTTGATTTCTGAACGACATAACTGAATATCTTTTTCATGCTTTACTAATATAGATTTACTCTTCTCTAATTCCAACTCAAGTGTTTTTTGATGTTCTTTGTTATTTTTAATATTCTTACTCAATCTCTTTATATTTTCATCTTTTTCAATTAAACTAGAATTAAGAGCTTTTATATTTTCATCTTTTTCAATTAAACTAGAATTAAGAGATTTTAATTGAACTTGGCAATTTTCTAAGTTGGTGGATTTATCTGTTAGTTGTTCTTTTAATTTAAGAATAATATTTTGTTGTGAATTAATTTCAGATTCAGATTTATCAACTTTATTTTGACACAATTGCAAATCGTTTTCCCCTTTGATTACTTTGTTTTTATACTCATTTAATAGATCTGCCTCCTTCATGAATGTTTCATGAATTCTTACAATTTCATAATATTTTTCCATAAGATCAGAATTTAATTCACTTATCTGCTTTTCCTTAGTTTCACTTTGTTCTAACTCATTTCTGACCTGCCTGAAGTAATCTAGCAAAGGTTTAACAGTCTTGTAGTTATGAAGCCGGCACTGTTCTTCCATTTTTCGGTCTGATTCACACGTCTGATAGAAAGAAAACGTATACACTTTAATCACTCTTTATTCTTCTTAGTATTATGTCTTTGATCTCACTTCATCTCCAGTTGTTGTAGCCACCAAGAATATTTGAAGGAGCATCAGTAACAAAACTCCGTTAAATTTTATTCTGTCCATTTTAAATGTTTCGACTGCCCGCAAACAAAATTAATTTGGAACTGAATTTCGTTATTTCGTTAAAGTCATTGAATGTCTGAAGCGGATGTGGATTCCGCTCAATAGATCTGAACGAGAGAGGTCAAGTAATGATAACCTAGAGTCTAGGCCTAGATTCTCTTTCTTCAGAAGACATTTCAATGTCGGATGATTGTCTGGAACTTTCTTTAAATTCGAAAAAATAAATAAAATAAAAATAAAAATATAAAAAATTTATAGCAACAACATTG
The DNA here is from genome assembly GCF_009650485.2 of Drosophila albomicans. Lineage (NCBI taxonomy): Eukaryota > Metazoa > Arthropoda > Insecta > Diptera > Drosophilidae > Drosophila > Drosophila albomicans. The sequence goes on along the minus strand of NC_047628.2, from coordinate 11,023,403 downwards.
TTTTCAATTTCTTTCAGTCGCGTGTTGACATTGGGGTCAATCTCCGAAGTACTCGAAATTATGCTCGAATACTTTCAAAACGACAATGGAACTGAGTTTTTATTAATATATATGCTGACAACTATTTGGTCAGCAAATTTCAAAACATCTTGATTAAGTTAATAAGAGTATAATTATACCCGCTACCCATAGGATAGAAGGGTATTATAACTTTGTGCCGGCAGGAAATGTATGTAATAGGTAGAAGGAGGCATCTCTGACCCTATGAAGTATATATATTCTTGATCAGCGTCGACAGCCGAGACGATCTAGCCATGTCCGTCTGTGTGACTGTCCGTCTATCCGTATGAAACACTGGATTTCAGAAACTATACGAGATAGCATTTGTTATGCAGATCAAATTTGTTTCAAATTTTTGTCACGCCCACTTGCGCCCCAGCAAATAAATAAAATCGAATAGCAAGCGTAATTTTAAAGCTACATAGTGTTGAATGTCAACTTTCTCAGTTGGTACAGAAATGCTCTCGTGACACTTGTATTTTGTAGTTTAATTATTATACGCGGGTTTATATTTATAATATAATTAATAACTTTATTAATTTTCGTTTAACTCCGCTCTGAGTCGTGATCAGCTTAAGACTAATTTATAATCTAAGTTTTCGAAAATGTGAAGTTCTGCTCATTTATATAGTACAGCATGTGTACATACATATAGAATTGCAGTGTGTATGCATGTAAGTATATAGTATATGACAATATGAATTATGATTCCTGTAAATTTGGATGCAATAAGATGAAAATTATGGAAGTTATTAATGAAATGCTTTTGTATGAGCAAAAACGGGGTCGCAGTTGCTTTGGGTTACAATCTGGTATATTGTGCCGTCTGTGGTCAATTTGGAATGTGGCACTGTATCGATATACCAAATATACCTTTTGGTATATTTTTAGTATTTTTATAGTATTTTCGGTATATTTGAAAATAATACCGCAACATTTTGCTCTTATTCAAAATGGGTAGCGGGTATCTCACAGTCGAGCACAATCGACTGTAGCTTTCTTACTTGTTTTATAATATGAATTATTTGCATGCAATTAACCTCTTATTTAGATAATAATACTTTTATTCTTCATGTGTTTTGTTTTTTAATTAGTATTACAATAACCCATGAGAATGATGAGTCAAAGAACCTATTAACCTATTAGGTAACTATTTAGAAAATATTTAAACTTTTGTTATTAAATGCATTTTATTTGTCAAAATCCGTATTTACAAGCGACTATGATTAAAGATTGCATAATTAAAGCTAAGTTATAAACGCAGTATAATATCGACAATTGGTTTTAGATTTAATTAGATGTCCAAGTTAATTCTATGAATGGAAATACCCAATTCAAGAGTAGAGGTGTTATCAACATTATACTGCGAATGTATTTTATTTATAGAACAGTTTAAAGAGTAGTTCAAGGTGCTGAGTTTAGTTCTTCTTCGAGACGGGTTTGCTCTCTGGAGGCAGAGAAACGGCGCCGCTTGCCAGCAGAGCCAAAGCACGAGGATAGGCCCAATACTCGGCCTGATGGATGCGCTGCGTCAAAGTGTCGACATCGTCGCCTTTTAGAATGGGCACCTCGGCCTGCACAATGATGGCTCCCGTGTCGACGCCCTCATCCACAAAGTGAACCGTGCAACCGGATTCGGTTTCACCCGCCTCCAAAGCCTGACGCTGGACATGGAGTCCCGGGAATTTGGGCAGCAACGAGGGATGAATGTTGACCAGGCGACCGCGCCAATGACGGACGAAGGGAACGCTGAGCACACGCATAAAACCGGCTAGGCAAATGAGATCGACCCGAGCTGCCTCCAGGTGACGCGTCAATTCGGCATCGTAATCCTCGCGAGTGCCAAAATTGCGATGTGAAATGACCAACGATGGTATGCCCGCTTGCTTGGCACGCTCCAAACCCAATACATCCGGTTTGTTGCTGATCACCAGCACAATGTCCGCATGCACCGCTTGTGCAGAATCCCTCGTAGCTTTGACCAATGCCAGGAGGTTGCTGCCAGTGCCCGAGATGAGCACAGCGACCCGGCGACGTGGCAACTTCAGCTGACGTTGACTGCGTGCTAGGGACTCCTCAAAGTGTTGCAGCTGCACTTGCGGCTTCTTCGCATCCTTGCGGACAATTACCTCGCCCACAATCGATGCACGTTCCGCGTAGCGCAGCTGCTGCATCACTGTGTTCACCTGGGCGGGATTCACCACCAGGATGAGTCCCAATCCACAGTTGTAGGTGCGTTGCAGTTCCTCTGGAGTGATGTTACCCGCTGCTGCCAGCCAGGCAAAGACCGGAGGCAATTGGAAGTTGTTAGCGTCCAAACGCACAGCGAGATCCTTGCGAAGCACTCGGGGAATATTCTCGGTCAGGCCGCCACCTGTGATGTGTGCCAGCGCCTTGATGCCATGATTGGGCTGGTTGAGCAGCGGTGCCAGCGCCTTCACATAGATCTTGGTGGGCACCAGGAGTTCCTCCCCCAGCGTGCGTTCACTAAAAGGCGCCTTGTCGGTCAAACCCAACCCAACTCGCTTCAGCACCGCGTGCACCAAACTGAAGCCATTGCTGTGCACTCCCGAAGATGGCAATCCGATCAGCACATCTCCTGGTTGTATGTCCTCCACACGCGGCAGAATCCCAGCACGCTCAGCGATGCCCAGCGCAAAGCCAGCGAGATCGTAAACTTGGGGTTCATACAGCAAGGGGAGAGCGGCGGTGTGGGCAGCTGAAAGAGGATTAGGAGTGAGGATTAGTCATTCTTGAGAATACTTAAACATATAGATGATCCTAAGAGCTGATGTCTAAGCTCTTTGACTGATATTAATTACATGTCTTCTATCTATTTTCCAGAAATCAACGCAAATTAGTTAAACGTTAGCTAATTAACCTTTCTCTTAACTTGAATACCAGAGAAAACTCATCTTTGATATTTACAAATTAAAAGGGGCATTTTTTCCCCTGCTTTTAGCAATTTGTTTTTATCCCACATTTAGCAATTCGATGTCAATCTCCCTCTAAACAGTTTATTTCTTATGATATGAAATCGATTCCCTCAAAATTCTCCCTAACTGACTTCTTATGATGTGATATCGATTCCTCAATTGTTTCCATTCTAAATTCTCCCGGACTGACTTTTCCAACTGAATTTAGGGGATAATTATTCCAGTTATTATAGCGACTTGCATAGGAGGGTATTATTTTTAGAAGGAATTCTTCATAAATAAACTTTCAATTGGCAATCTTGATGCTTTAAACTAGAACTTAGATTAAGCAAAATGTCCCCCGTACTTACAAATGAAACTGCTGTCCGCCTGCTGGGCACCTTCGTAGACACCGTTGGCGACCTCGTCGGCCAACTGCTGTTGCCACTTGCCACAAGCGTAGTAGCTGGAGAAGCTGTAGGGCTGGGCGCCATTGCAGAGAATATCGTTGACACACATGGCAACAAGATCGATGCCAACGCTGCCATTGCGACCAATTTGCTGGCCGATCTTCAGCTTGGTGCCGACGCCATCGGTGCCCAGTATGAGAATGGGATCCTTGTAGTGAGCAGGCAAGCGAGTCACACGACAACCCGACGCATTCTCAAAGCAATCCTCGCGTGCCACGGGCGCAGTTGAAGTGAGTTGCAAGTGTTCGCTCGTTAATTGCTGATCACCCAATCCGCCGAAAGGTTTAGCCAACTTTTGCAGCTGGTCCTCAAAGTTGCGTACTTGAAGGCGATTTGTCTTCGACTCCTTTGTCAGACGTTTCTGCAATACACCTAGAACCTTGGCACCAGGCAACGAAGTGCGCCACAATTGACTCGATTGGGGCAGCACCAACACCATGCCAATGCCACAATTGTGATGCTCCAGCAAAGTTGTTGCACTTAGTCGCAATTTTCCCGCCAGCCAACCAAAGATCTTGGGCACCGGCACCGCTCCAAAGTCCAGCACAACTTCGTAATCCTGGGGCAACAAACGCGCCACATCGTGCAACAATCCATGGCTGACATGTGCCACCGCCTTCACCTGCCCCGCCTGCAAATGAGGCAGCAACTGTTGCACATACAGTTGTGTCGGAGTGCCCAACACCTGAGCCACACTTAAACCATGATCTCCGCCAGCCACTGGAGAACATTCCTTGAGATTCACGCCGGCTTCTATTAGTCGCGTCAGCAGCTCATTGAAGCCGGCACAATGCAGACCAGACGAGGGCAGCCCAATCAGAAGATCTCCTGACTGATATTGATCGAAGCGGGGCAGCAATCGCGACTCCTCCACCAACCCAACGCAGTAGCCAGCCATGTCGTACTGTCCGGGAGCGTACAGAGAAGGCATCTCTGCTGTTTCACCACCTGCACGAAGGATAAGGAAATAATTTAATTAAATATTCATTCATTCCAATGGAAAACAGGAAAGTTCCTCTCATAATATAATATATATGTTAAGGATTGATGAAGTTATGGATCATGGAGTTAAGATTATAGATTTTTAAGTTAGTTTAATAAATACTCATTCATTCCAATGGAAAATACCCCTGAATTCCGCAGAAAAGATTCTCTCATAATACATAAGTTAAGAATTATTTATGATTTAGTTTAGATTATAGATTTTTAGTTAGTTTACTTAAATATTCCTTCATTCCAATGGAAAACACCCCTGAATTCATTTAGTTAAGGTTATTTATCATTGCATTAAGCTTAGGATCTTTAAGTTAGTTTGTTATGCTTAGTAATTAATACCTTAAACTTTGTCCCTAATTGAAGATCTATCTTTGAGTTTTATTACTTCTGAACAAAAGCTGATTATAGCTCTCTTGTTTTATCCCTTAAAATCCGCAAAGTAGGTTGTTTAGCAATAGATTTCTCTACAAGTTGTAAATGGTTAAGATCTTGGAACTGATTTCAAATTAACTTAGGTGGCGGGATCTCTCTCTATTCAACTTCCCTTATCGCTTTACTCCATTACTCAAAAAGCCTTTCCTTGTACTTTCTTACTTTTTAGCCATAACTGACTTTACACTTTATTTTTTATAATAAATAAAAAGTTCCAAGCCACTTAATTGATATTGAATCTCAATAGGATTGTCCCTTAGCCTAAATCAGTTTTTTATCATTATCGATTCATTGAATTGAAGTTTCTTGAGAATAAATAATCGATAATACATTCTATATAGATCCCTAGTCAATTTCTCTCCTCATTTCTCACATATTTATCACCTTATTCATTATCGATTCATTGAATTGAAGTTTCTTGAGAATAGATAATCAGTAAATCATTTGTATAGATCCCCATTCAATTTCTCTCTCCATTTCTCACCTACTAAAGCGCAACGCGCATCCCGACAGCCATCGGCCATGCCCTTGACGAGTTGTGCGGCAAGAGGCACTTGCAACTTGCCACAGGCGATGTAGTCTAGAAATGCCACCGGTTCAGCGCCCAGCTCCAGCAAATCGTTAGCAGCCATGGCAAAGAGATCGTAGCCAATGTGATCGTAGAGTTTGTGCTCCAAAGCCAACTTGATCTTAGCGCCGACTCCCTGAGTGGCCTCCGCAATAATGGGTTGAGTGTAGCTCAAGTCTTTGATGCGAAAGAGACCACCAAAGCCGCCCAAGCCACCAAGGACGCCAGGACGTTGGGTGCCCCGGGAAAGGGGTTTAATGCGTTGCACCAAAGCATCGCCAGCATCGATGTCCACGCCGCTGTCCTTGTAGCTGAGCGAAGGAGCTGGAGTCCTGTAAAGGAAGCAAGCAAAGAAAAGAGAAAGAAGAAAGAAGAGAAAGAGAGGGAGAAATGAAGCAGAAAGTGTATAAGCGAACAATCTTGCAAGATTAGTATTACTTCAAATCTAAACCAAAATTAATTTGTACCGTTTATAACCAAAATTACAAGCTCAACATAACCTCACTTCACATCTAAAAGAAACGTAATTTGCACCATTTATAACCAAAATTACAAGCTCAACATAACCTCACTTCTATTAATGCCTTTTTCTTTATTTGTTACATTTGCTTTCTGTTTTGTTCAACTATCAGAATTACATTTTGAATGCCTTCTGTGCAATGTCCGTGCGGTATTGTGAAGGTGCTCCCACAAAACTAATCTCAGCTGCCATTTTGGTGGCACGAGCTGCGGCTTCTCTCAGACTCGCATCCAGTGCGATCGCGATCAGCACACGTCCTCCATTCGTGACGGGTTCTCCCTTCGCATTCAGCGCCAGGGCACTATGGAGTATCAGCTTTTCTTTGTCGATGTCGACGGGTAAGCCTGTAAGCAAATAATGAAGGTTTAAAGAAGAATTCTATCGCTTTTAAAGTATTCGCAATATTAATTGTTATGCTGGACTTAACTTCGTACTATATTTACTCTACATCTTTTAGTTTTGGAGATATACATCTTCCTAATAGCGGAAGTAATTAGATAATAGTCTTATATTTTGCTCATTATTTAACACAACTCTAGCTCGTATAATTTTCCAAATATGTAATATATTTTAAATTAATACAGATTGCAATAAAATTAATAAAAGTTTTAAACCCAACAAAGTTCCTTGGGAATTATCCTGAAACATTTCTCATTTGGTGAATTTTAAAGCGAATTTTGAAAAAGTTATTTCTTTATTCCACTATTGAGTTGAATAATTCAAGAAAATCAGAATTAGTCTCCGTAAGATTCACTTAACTAAAGTAGCTAACAAATTTGAATACATATTTCAAAGTTCAAGTAGTTTTGATTTAAAAAATCAAGGAAGTAATTTACAATTTCTATTTTAATCATAATAAAGGTGTTACTTTTAAATTTCGAAGTTGAACAAGTTTTTATTTTACGGAAATCAAGGAATTACTTTAGTTTTTATTTAAATCATAATAAAAGAGATACTTTTCAATTAATATAAAAGTGATCAAAAACCACTTACAAAAAGTATAACCTTATAATCCCTGACTAATTTATATATATCATATTTTTCTTACCTTTGATAACACAACCCTTGGTCGCACTCGCTGGATACCCGGCACTGGCGACGACGACTCCAACCGCGGACTTATTGTTCTGCCACTGCAGCGTGAGTTTGTTCAAGGTGCCCTTGCAGCAGGCCTGCATGACCTCAAACAAATCGGACTCGAGTAGGGGCAGAATGACCTCAGTTTCGGGATCTCCGAAGCGGCAATTGAACTCCAGCACTCGCGGTCCATCGCGTGTCAGCATCAGACCAGCATAGAGTACACCCTGATAGGGAATGCGTTCCTGGTTCAAACCCTTAATGGCACGTTCCAGCACTGCAACCTGCACAAGTTCTAGAGCTTGTTTACTGATCAGGGGGCAGGGACAATAAGCGCCCATGCCGCCAGTGTTGGGTCCGATGTCGCCAGTTCCGATGCGCTTGTGATCCTGGGCAGGCAACATCGCTTGTATCGTGTTGCCATCGGTGAAGGCCAACAGCGAGACTTCCTCGCCCTCGAGCAGCTCTTCAACAACGACCGTAGAACCCGCTTGACCGAATTTGAGACTGCCCAGAATGTCATCCACAGCCTGACAGGCTTCTTCAGCATTGGCAGCTACGACGACGCCTTTGCCAGCCGCGAGACCAGCTGCTTTGACCACCAGGGCGGCATAGGGAGCACTGCAAAAAGATGAGAGAGATTTAGATTTATATTGGGATAGGTCTAAAAGAAGTCTAACAAGTAAGAAAGTTACAGTCGAGTTTGCTTGAACAAAATATTGCGGTATTATTCTCAAAATATACCGAAATAATATATAAATATACAGAATACTAACAAAAAATATAGCAAATGGTATATTGTGCTAAATATACCAGATTGTCAGCCAAATCAACTAAAACCCCTATAAAGTAGGCGTGTTTGCCCATACAAAATTATTTCTTTAATCACTTCGACAATTTTTATCTGATCGGCTGAGCGGCTGTTGACGCTGACAAGAATATGTTACATATACTTCATATCTGTTACATACATTACCTGCCGGCAGAAAGATATAATACCCTTCTACCCTATGGGTAGTGGATATAATTTACTCTTATTAATTTAATCAAGTTGTTTTTAAATTTGCTAATCAAATAGTTGCCCCATTGTAGTTTTGAAAGTATTCGAGCTTAATTTCGTCAACACGCGACTGAAAGAAATTGAAAACAATGTTGCTGTCGATGGGTCTTCAAGACGAAGCTGCTTGGAGCAAACAGAACAGAACCTATTGCTATTCCTAATGATAAGCAATGATTCTATGCCTCGAGCTTATATTTTTTATTTTTTCGAATTTAAAAAAAATTACAGACAATCATCCGACATTGAAATTTCTTCTGCCGACAGAGAATCTAGGCCGAGACTCTAGGTTATCATTACTTGACCTCTCTCGTTCAGATCGATTGAGCGGAATCCACATCTGCTTCAGATGTTCAATGACTTTAACGAAATAACGAAATTCAGTTCCAAATTCATTTTGTTTGCGGGCAGTCGAAACATTTAAAATGGGCAGAATAAAATTTAAAGGAGTTTTGTTTCTGATGGTCCTTCAAATATTCTTGGTGGCTACAACAACTGGAGATGAAGTGAGATCAAAGACATAATACTAAGAAGAATAAAGAGTGATTAAAGTGTTTACTTTTTCTTCAGACGTATGAATCAGACCAAAAAACTGTGAAACCGTTGCTCGATATTATTAGACAGCTCAGAAATAAGTTAGAACAAAGTGAAACTAAGGAAAAGCAGATAAGTGAATTAAATTCTGATCTTATGGAAAAATATTATGAAATTGTAAGAATTCATGAAACATTCATGAAGGAGGCAGCTCTATTAAATGAGTATAAAAACAAAGTAATCAAAGGGGACAACGATTTGCAATTGTGTAAAAATAAAGTTGATAAATCTGAATCTGAAATTAATTCACAACAAAATATAATTCTTAAATTAAAAGAACAACTAACAGATAAATCGACCAACTTAGAAAATTGTCAAGTTCAATTAAAATCTGTTAATTCTAGTTTAATTGAAAAAGATGAAAATATAAAAAGATTTAGTGAGAATATTAAAAATAACACAGAACGTCAAAAAACACTTGAGTTGGAATTAGAGAAGAGTAAATCTATAATAATAAAACATGAAAAAGATATTCAGTTATGTCGTTCAGAAAACAACAAATTAAATAGGACATCAGAGAACATTAGAAAAGAACAGAAAAAGTTTCAATTGAAATTAACAGAAAGTGAAACTAAGCTAAGTCAATCTGAACTTGATAAATTAAATGCCACAACATGCATCCCTTTCGGAGAACATTCAGGAGTCCATCAACTCAATGTCTCTGGCATAGGTTTATTCAATGTTTTGTGCGATAGTCAGTTAGCTGGACCTGGATGGATTGTAATACAACAACGAGTTAGGGAATATGAGAATTTCACTAGGGATTGGGCAACGTATCGCAAGGGTTTCGGTTCTTTTGAAAGTGATTTCTTTCTTGGATTAGAGAAAATACATCGTATCACGAGCTTGCAACGTTTCGAACTTTACATACATTTGGTTGCACTGAATGGAAGAACCTACAACGCTCGTTATGACGACTTCAAAATATCCGATGAAGATAATGGATATGCACTGAATTTGGGTAAATTCAATGGAACTAATATTGATGATGACATGAGAGACAGTGAAAACATGAAATTCACAACATTCGATCACGACAACGACGAAGATGATAATCGTAATTGCGCAGTCTGGCATGAAAGTGGCTGGTGGTACAATGATTGTGATATTTGGTAAATATTGCAAATTTTTATTTACGAAGGAATACACAAATTTATAGATTTTTGTTGTTTCTCATGCAGTAGCTTAAATACACCATATCCATTTTGTTGGAACTTTCCAAGTGGGCAATTCATTTTCCTTAAAGAAGTTAAGATGCTAATTCGCCCCACAGAAGAGATGAAGAAGTGATAAACTGAAAAGCTGAAATTCCCACATTTGACTCAATTATGTAATCATTCATATATAATTGGTGCATGAAGAAATTGCGTTCTGAAAAATAAAACGATCGACTATTTAATGGAGCGATTTATTTTTTGAATGGAAATTTTATACCCGCTACCCATAGGGTAGAAGGGCATTATAACTTTGTACCGACAGGAAATGTATGCTACAGGTAGAAGGAGGCATCTCCGACCCTATAAAGTATGTATATATATTCTTGATCAGCATCAACAGGCGAGACGATCTTGCCATGTCCGTCTGTCCGTATGAAACACTCTCACATCTCAGAGAATATAAGAGATAGTGCTATAATTTTTTTCGACAACATTTGCACGCAGATCAAGTTTGTTTCAAATTTTTGCCACGCCCAATTCTGCCCCCGCAAATCAGAAAAAATCTAATAACAAGCATAAAAGCTAGAATTTTTATATATAGTATACAATAATAACTAGTAATTGTGATTCCTGAAAATTTGGTAGTTTTGTATGGGCAAAAACGCATACTTTAGAGGGATCTTAGTTGCTTTGGCCGACAATCTGGTACATTGTGCCGTCTATGGTATATTTTGAATGTGGTACTACATCGATATAGTATTTTCCCTATATGTATTTTGAAAATATTTTGCTTTTATTCAAAATGGGTAGCGGGTATCTCACAGTCGAGCACACTCGACTGTAGCTTTCTAACTTGTTATTTATGTTTTGATGTAGCAAATTTTAAGCCTCTAGACGCTTTCAATAGAGGATCAAGTACTTAAAAGTTAATAAACTTATGATTATCCTGCATATATCCTTTCAGTCGAACCTTGAATATTAATGTAATTTAAAAAATGATCTACCAATATTCGTTTCTTATTTAAACATAAATGATGCAGTTTTGTTGCTAATAATACATTAAAAATTTTGTTCTTGCAATATCTGTTGATGGAAAGGTAATATTTATTTATTTTATTATATTAAATCTAGTATATAATACTACATTTAAATAGAGAAGAGAGTACTGGCTGCTGGGGCCTTCGACTCGAAAAAAAAAACTGTCTGTACTTATTATACCTTAAATTTAGTTTTCATTATAAAATTGTACATTTTCATTATATTATACATTAAAAATTTTGTTGTTGCAACATCAGTTGATGGAAAGGTAATAATAATTACACAAAGCAGTGTATTATAGTGGGTGGTAGTGGATTTTTTGACAATTTGTGGGGGCGGAGGTAGGCGTGAGAAAAATTTAAAATAAACTTGATTTGCGTGCAAACATAACAAATGCTGTCGAAAATATATAGCTCTATCTCTTATAGTCTCTGTGATCTAGGTGTTCATACGGACGGACGGACAGACGGACATGGGTAGGTCGTCTCGGCTGTTGACGCTGTTCAAGAATATATGTATATACTTTATAGGGTCGGAGATGCCTCCTTCTACTTGTTACATACATTTCCTGCCGGCACAAAGTTATAATACCCTTCTGCCCTATGTGTAGCGGGTATAAGAACAAACTTTGTTGTACAGTTTCGATTCTACAATTTAATGTAATTGAACCGCATTAAAAGCCAAGATAAAAGTTTAACATTTTATTATAGTATAAATCGAAAACGAAGCGAACCATTTTTATAATAAAGGAAATAAATAGTACTTTCGGTTTCTGTGACAGCCGTTTATAATTTAAGAATAATTGGTAATTTTTAATAGAAATATATTTTTATTTGAATTCTTCAATTATATTTTAATAACCGTTATATGAAGTTAATTAAAAGAAATAACATCAACAATTCATTTGATTAATTGATATTCACATTCGTTTCGCACTCACATAATAAATATTTGAAATCGAATTATGTCTCATTATTTTGCAATTATTAACTATTAGTAGGAAATATTTGTTGGCAAGTCTAACGCTTTGATTAATTGCTATTAACTTAACAGCGATAGTTTATTTATATAATTATTATTGTATAATTTAAGGTGAAAATCATTAAAATCAACATTGAAGAAAATCAAATTTAGTTTCTCCTTTTTTAATTTTTACCTAGCTTTTAAATATAAAGTAGAGAAAATTACTCTATGGAAATAAGTTACTAAAGGTTAACATATCAGCTCTATATTTAAAGGCTCTAAAAACCTTCTATGAAACCGAAATTTAGTCAGGTCTTCGTAACTGTAATTCTCAAATTTTGCAACACTGGTTCAACACTGCTCACCTGCGTATAAACTTCTTGGCCTTATCCACGTCCGTGAAACTCTCGTAGCGTGCTGTGGGAATACCATGTCGGAGCATAAAGTCCTTGGACCACTTCTTGTCCGTCTCGATTTGGGCGCCCTGCTTGCCGGGCCCAAAGCAATCGATGCCAGCTTGGCGCAGAACATCGCCCAGGCCTAACCCAAGCGGCTCTTCGGGTCCCACCGACACCAGCGTGATCTTGTTCAGCTTACACCACTTGGCAATGGCCTGGAAAAAACGCAGAATACAAAAAAAAAAACAAGATAAAGAATATAAATATGTAAATTGGTATTAGAACAATCCCCAAAAGATGATCAAGATCATTTATCTTAAGACGGCGATGCTATATAATCAATTTGTCGACGCCAAGAATTAAAATTCAAATTCACAAATTCCTTCCTAATTGTTTTGCCATTAAAACTTTTTGCTGGGTGCATTGTCTCATTGTCTCTCATCATCTTCGGTGAATGTCGAACTGACTCAGTTGCCAGCTATGCCCAGATTTGCTGCGATTGCTGTTGTTGTTGTCGTTGTTGTTGTTATTAACACAAAACCCAACACAAATCCGGGCCCTGATCATCCGGTTTTGTTCTCGATGCACCGAGCGGGGGAACGTGACTCCAATTTTATTTTTTGTGAACTGTGCTGCGTCTTAGTCTGACTTCTAATCGATTTGGCGCCAGTTGGCGAAATGAGTTTAATCGCCAGCAGCAACAACAACAATAATAATAATCAGTGCAACGGCGTTCCAGACCATTTAGCACATCGGAAAAGAAGATTCCCCCCCTAAAAACTCCGATGAGAGAGTTCAAGTACGTTCAATGATCGTTGGCATCATCATCTCCCGAAACATATTCGGGTTATTTTGGGGAGTCATGGCTGTGACGTCTTTTTTGCCATTTAGTGCCTCCATTTTAGGCAATCCGGCCAAGGTTTCCATTTCCCGCTAGCCAAACAAAAACAGTGGGACGCATTTTGTGGGGAGAGCATCGAGCATTGAGCATCGAGCTGAACTTTTAAAAATCCGTGAGTGTGTGTGTGTTTCTTGTTGTTTTTGCTTCTCGGAATTTCTGACTACTTTCCAAATTTGGTTAGAGAACATTTCTTGTCTTTATCTTCTTCCCATGATTTACTTTATTGCATACTATATGCAAATCATCAAATTCGGCAACGAGAACTGTATTCGGTTGACCAAAAAACACAAAATACAAAATTCAAAATATATTATATGCGTTCACATCATGACTTTAGACATGTCTCGAGTTAGTTACGCTTTGTTGGATTACTTTCGGAATGGGAATGGAAATACATAGTTTGACAGCATTTTTTGTAGAAAAAAACGGCTAGCAAAACGAAACTATTATGAAAAGATCTATGAACTCTAGTTTTATAATATATGCGAGAGCGCATTAAACTTGTTATTTTGGCTTAATTTTACGATATTTATAGTCACTAACAGTTCTATCAGGAAAACATCAAAGTACGAAATGGAAAGTCGAAGCTGTCAAAAGAACGTAAATAGCAAAAGTATTATAAAAACAAATACTAAAATTATTATTATTAAAGCGTAGATGGATTGTGTTGAGTATGCAAAAAAAAAATATTTATATTTTTAGCTCAAACAGCTTTAGAATAATAAAAGTGTGAGCGCATCTATTAATATAAGTTTGCAAAAATGAAATACGTATACTTAATGCGGAATTTGCAACCATTTGCAAATATGGAGAGTCATAAAGAAATGGAAACTCCAGAGAGTCTAGACAATAGATTGAGAAATGAGGGCATTTTAAAACTATTTATGACAGAGCTTGAAAAGCAAAAGTATGTAAATTAATAACAATAGAAACTTGGGTCAAGAGAAAATTTGAAGAACAAGGTTGAGAAATTTAAAATACCAACCAATTTTCTCATCTTTTTTCTTGGAAATAATAATACCTATGCTTCTTCAAATAAACATTCCGAAAATGTATGTTTTAAGGTAATTAAAAAACTGAATTGAGATATTATAAATTGGGATTATATTTCAGCGGAAGAATTGAAAGTGACAAGTAAGAGAAATTGTTGAAAGCCTTTTAAAAGATTTTAGTCGAAGTAAAAATTAAAATGAAGAATAAAAATAAAAAGCATTTTGCTTCTATAGATTAACTGTAATTCAGAAGCTTCAAAACAAAAATATTTTTAATATGGAGGAATGCAAATTATGAAATTTGCGAATTCTGCCTAGACTAGAGACCTTCCCCCAATGAACCTGAAAACTGGATTTCTCAGCTGAGAGGTTCAACGAATTCTTCTTGCCTTCGCCAAAGCAGCAGCAGCAGCAGCTGGATCGGAATATGGAATGCAAGGTAATATTCAAAAATACTCGTACTCGTATATATGTTGTGAATATATCACAAATTAAAGTGCCACACAACCTTCGAGTAGGGCATGCAATTCCGAATCCAATTCCTCTAAAGATTAATAAGATTGAAATTGAGAGTGAGATCCGGATTCCGATACCCAAATTTCGATTACATGACTTTATTTAGTGAAGAGATGTGGGCTCTTTGCTGAAATGTGCAACGACAAACCATTCTGCGATGATATAGTAGACAGCAACAGCAACAAAAAACAAAAACAAATAATAATAATTATAAAATAATGAAAAAGACCAACAACAATTTAAATGAAAATAAAAATAAAATCATTTAATTTATGACTGCCGCTCAAGAAGATGATGATGACGAGCGCCAGACGACGACGACGTCGTCGAAGACGTCGAAACTACCGCCTTCGCCTTTCCGTTCTCCTCTCCCTCTCTCTCTCTCTCACACGCTGAGAGATCGTTGTTGTTGGTTTTTTGGAACTGGGTTTCCAGAGAACAAAATACAACAACAAAATGTCAAAAATAATCACAGTGAGCAGATTGGATATAAAAACGAAAGCATGCCAAAAGCAACCAAACAGTCGTTGATTTCAAGCGCTAGAACGAACAGCCGTGTCGAGAAGAGATTCCCCCGAACTAAAAATTAAAACGAAACGAAGACGAAGAAGCTTATAATTATAATCAGCATAATTAGCAAAGATTGTTGAATTCAAAAAAAAAAAAAAAAACTAGAGAAAAAATGTGGCTTAATCTGTTCGTAAGTGTCGAAGTGTCGCTTCATCAACTTCACTCAACTTCAACTAAATGGAATTAAACTAACCTGTCAAAAAAACTACACTTTTCAAGCTTCAACTGACATTTGCGCTGCTCGCCATCGAGGCTGCCAATCTCTATGTGCCCGACTCGGATCGCAATACGCAAACGCTGCACAACGATCTGCAAGTGGAACCCGATGGCAACTATCGCTACGCCTACGAGACATCCAATGGCATTGCGGCCACACAATCCGGATTAGGCGGCATTGCCGTTCAAGGTGGCTCCAGTTGGACCTCACCCGAGGGCACACCGGTCAGCGTTAGCTATGTGGCCGATGAGCTGGGATACTATGCCGTTGGGGATCACATTCCCAAAATACCCGACTATATACTTCGCTCCCTGGAGTACATTCGCAATCATCCGTACAAGGTGAAGGATTACTACACCGGGGAAGTGAAGACTGTGGCCCACGATGCGGAGGCCTTTAAGGTCTATACCCGCAACATTCATGCGCCAACAACGCCACGAACTCGTCCCAGCACCACTCCCAAGGTGGTCCATCTTACACATCCGCCCACAAAGCGTTCGCTGAGGAGAAGACGTTACTCCGCCAGGCGGCAATAAAGCATTGGGCTGGGGAAGTTAGCGGGGCGGGACGGCAACACAAACTGTGAATTTGATCTAAACAATAAATTAAGGCACGATATATAGAAGTGTTAAGGCAAAGCAAAGCAAAAAAAAACACACACACACACACAATTTATATATATACTATATACACGCATACTTTATACTTGTATAAACAAAAATAAAATATAAAAAATTAAAACGAATTGTTTATACTCGACTCGATTTCATTCGAGACGGAGGCGCCAGTCGGGAAGACGCTAATCTGTCCAGCGGAGTGAGGCGAAGAAGGGGCTAACAACAGCTGGACTTGCTAATGGGTAACGGAATTTATGACGGAATTAAAAATGAGTTTCGAGATCTCTCAAACAGACTAAGCAGAAAACATGTTATGACTTAAGGATATAAACATGTATAATACCCCAAAAAGGTGATTGACAAATTTTTACGGCACTCGAATAACCCATTGTAAAAGTATTTGACATTTTATTAAATCTACATTTACTGCACGGAAGTTGGAAGCTACCTAGCATTTTATAACTGGCGCTAAACAAATTAAGTTCCTTTTATAATAGTTCAAAATAGTTGAAAAAAACATATCATAAAGTTTTGCCAGACAATCTGGGCAAGGCCTTTGCATCGACCTGTATATTATTATTGAGTCAGCGATAAGAAAGCATCTTGGTAACAGCGTTTTAGCAAGTCATTATAATATAATCTTTTTAGTTTCACTTCCTAAATAGCCTTAGCTAAAATGCATTTTGCAATATTATTTGAAATACTTGACATTGTTTTTGAACTACTCATAAGAATTATTCTATAGCAACTTTTCAACTTAAAATCATTTTTAAAATATGCTGTGCTTAATATATAATATTATAATTACAGATTTTATTTTATAAAATAATTGCACACAGATTAAATACCAATTTAGAAATTTAAATTAAAATATTAATTTTTATAAATTAAAAAATCGAATCAACAAATTAATTGAAACTGATTTTATAGAAATTTTCATATTTGTTACAATTTAATATAATAATAATCATAAAAAAACCATATGAACGAATTTATAAAATTAATGATTGAATACAATAAAATAAAGTAAATAGATTGTGGCCTTTGTCATATTTTTATTTAAATTATTTATTTATCTTTTATGAATTTTGAATTTAATAATTTATTTAGAAAGTTAAGTTATTTTGCTATAATATATTACCTTCTCTTTTGCACCATACATCTATTTCAAATATTTCTGGTTATCAAAAATCAAGTAAAAGGTTTTCACTTTTCCGTGGCAAACAAAATTCCACAGCAAATACTTAAAACAATGAATAAAGATTACTTTCAATTTACAAATATAGTATAAAGATTATATTTCAAATTTGATTCTCTCAATTAATCAAATTTGATAATAATATTATGCACTTGTTGCACAGCACAAAGAAACTATTTTAAGGTTGCGTTTTGACGTCAACGCTTCGCGTGAACTTTTAACACCATGCGCAGCACAAGGGTTAAAGCAAGCCAAGCACAAGCACGAACGCACACATACATATACAAACGCGCTCACGCACACACGCATAAGTACGGATAGAGATTGCAAAGATTTTGGACGCTGTTATGGTTTTGATTGGATTCATTTATGAGCCCCGGTTAGCATTAAAACCAAATTAACTGAGTACCATAAAAATTCAGCAAAAAAAAAGAAAGAAGGCCTCCAAAAATGATAATAAAATGCTAAAGATTTGCAACGCGCTGCAGCCGGCAGCAGCGAAGCGACGGAGGAGACTTGTTGCAGTGCAGTGTAACTTTAAGCTCAACACGAAGGTTAAGTGAAGGACAGATTTCAATGGTGTTTAACCGTAACCACCACCATAGTCATCAACCTCCAGAGCGTGCGCTCAACTTACCTCAAAATCCTTCGCATCCAATACATCAGCAGCCACATTCTGGCACTTGGTCAGCTGAGCAATGCCAAAGCTGCCGGGCAGCGCATAGATCTGAGCCACTTGTGGAGATTGATTCAATTTCCAACAGATGGCGTGTTCGCGTCCGCCGCCGCCAATGACCAACACGCGATGCGACATTTTTGTATAGCGTTTCACGTTTTCTTTTTACTTTCGTGACACACACAAAACAGTAATCAAAAATTACGCACGTTTTTTATTTAGACACACAAAATGTTATTAAATTTTTGTTTTTGCTGTCTGCTCGTGTTGCCCACGTGTTGTGCTGTGTTGTGTTGAGCGATCTGCGCGTTTTAGTCAAAGCGAGAGAGCGAACGAACTGTGAGAGTCAGAGCGCACTGCGAATGAGAGGGAAAGAGTAGTGAGCGCAGCTTTTTGGGTTATGCTTTGTGCTTTTATGTTTCTGTTGTTATTATTGCAGTTGGGGGGTCTTCTCACGTATTAAACCGCACCTCACGACGACGCGTTTACAACTGAAACCGCATTGAATTGAATATTTTATGTGTAGCAAAAACTCCAAATGCCCGACCCTAGCAAGCTAGGTAAACCGATCCATGACGTTAACGATGACTGCGACAGCAACCGATTGGATTTATTATACCCTTTAATGAGCGTAATGCATAACGAATTGACAAACACAGAAAGCAAAATGATTTTGAACACGAGTCAATTGGAGACTATAGTTGTTTCGTTCTAGCGCACGCTTTGCAAAGATTGCATGATCGTTGCAGAGAACTGTTCCACCCACGAAGTACATGAAACACCTTCATTCTAACGCACGTATTCTGTGCAAGCCTTTCTCTATGCTAGATGAGTAGGGTATTCAAATGTCGACAAACCATTTGGTGCACTTCAATCTTGTTTTGTGTTGCTGTCCACTGATAAGAAAACTGGCTGAAAATGTATTGGCGTCGATGTCGCCTACTTGGTTCATTGCAATGCTGCTGTTGCTGTTTTTGTGAAAAGCTGCGAAAAATAACGAAAACATCGTCGATAACCTTTTGGCGCCTTTGCAATCGTGGGGGTAAATGTAACTGTAACTGCAGCAGCAAAAATTCAAGATTAATTCGGCAATTCCAATTCAATAATTTAAATAAAAGTGTTTGTTAACAAATTTATTCAGTTGATCGAACAGTGTTAATACAAATTGAGAAATCTTGAAATTCCCCACAAAGTTGTTAGGTATTTAAAATGCAATTAAATTTACATGCATTAAGCGTGAACACTGAAATTAATTTATTGATCGGCCCGAAATGTTATTTACTGATATCGGTTAAGGAAATAAATATACTGCATTTGTATAATTAAAATTAAATATGTACAATTTATACTTGAACAGATTATTGAACTTGCTTTTTAAAGCGCGTTTAATTTCGATATGGATTGTTCAAATTCCACAACTTGAAATAAATCAAGTGAATCATTAAAAAGTAAAAGTATTTAGAAATATTGAAAGTGTAGACATATAGAACCACATTTATCCAAAACATACGGTGAAATGTTCTCATATTTGTAAAGATTAAAAACCGCAATTTAAGAGTTGAAATAATTTTCTAAAGTATTTTCAGTATCTTTAAGATATTAAATTATTAAAATAAGAGTTAAATGATCATAACAATTAGTTTTTATCATTGAAGTTGTAAATTAAAACACATCTATCAATATTATTTATTTAATGCACAACACAAAATGCCATTATAAATAATCAACTCCATATAGCATTTCAAATTATAAATATTAGTAACATTTGAACCTTGCTAACCGATTAAACACATTTGTAAAATTTGCTCGTTTTTTTTTTTTGTAAAATATTTTTTATTTTATTTTCAGTTTGTTGTTGTTTAATATTAGTAGTAGGCATTAAAAAATGTATTTTGTTTTGTAAATTTACAAGATAACTACCAAACTCCGTCATAAATTTGTTTACATATTTTTTTGCGTACGATATCTCCACAAAAAATCAAAGAATTATACAATAATAATATGTGAAAGACAACAACAAAAAAGAAAAGAAAACAAACAAAAAAGTAATTATTCAATTGCAAATCTCAGAATAATGACAAGTTTTGAAAGTACGCTACAAAAATGTGGCATACTGGATAATTGAAATTAAAGTAATTGTTGTTGTTGATGTTGCTGTTGGTTTTGTTTTTGTTGCATCCCGTCGTCTGTTACCGACGCATCTGAAAGCCAATGGTGCCATTGGGGCAAGGACCTCTCGGCAGCCGCAACACATTATCGTTGTAAGGATGTGCATATTGTGGAGGCGCCGTCGCTGGCTGCTGCTGCTGTTGGTGATGTTGCTGTTGCTGCTGGTGCTGTTGATGATGCAACGCCGGCGAATGCATTGACTGTTGACGCAACAAAGCTGCCGACACGCTGCCCCCAACAACCGGTGACCAGCTCTGCTGAGGATTGGGCGTTGGAGCAGCTCCCGCTGCTGCCGCCGCCGCTTGTCCTGCACCATAGGGTGGCATACGTTGATGCTGAAATATGGGTGCTGAGTATATATAGCTCATGGCTGGCGTGTGCTGTTGTTGTGGCGGCGGTGGCGCCTGATAATAGTTGTTATAGTTGTACATGGGCGTGGCGGATTGCGACATTTTCGGTGCCGAACTGGAGCGATGCATGCCGGCAGCGGGTCCAACAGCAGCACCAGCTGCAGCTCCAGGTCCTGGTCCATTGCTGCTATTATTGTTGTTGTTATTATTGTTATTGAAGTTGGCAGCATAAGGCGTGGACTCGGCCTGCCAGGGAGTCGAATTCACGGGCGCTGTGCTCGCGTTGCTAACTGGCGTTGTGGGCGTGGCACTGCAAATGGGAAAATTAGATAGTTTAGTAATTCCAGCTTAAATTTGAGTGTCAAACTGCGGCTAACACATTTTTAAAGATCTACATAGCTTTTCACTTGATTATCTTTTGCAGTTAAATCTATTATAATGTACTTTCTATACTATACTATATTCAATGCTAAAGACAGTCGCAATACTTGGGAGTTCTTCACTTGATCCTAATGGCAACATAATTTGCACTTAATTATCTTTTGCATTCAAATCTATTATAATGTACTTTCTATACTATACTATATTCAATTCTAAAGACAGTCGCAATACTTGGAGTACTTCACTTGATCCTAATGGCAACTTGCTTTACATTCCATATTCCATTCTCTTATGAAGAGACTAAGTGAATCATACTACACTTCTAAGGTATTGTAACAATAATAATAACAAATAAATGTATTGCTTTGACTCAAAACGGAAGCAGAAGGATGCTTGAAGCAGCTAAGTAAATGATACTCTATTAGATACTTCGAGAGCATAGCTGCTATCTGTAAATTATAGCCACCATCACTTGACTTTTCTCTTTTAAACGACCTCTACTTCTATTCTACATCTAGAATACTAACGGCTTATCGTCCTCGGGATTCTTGGCGCTGCCCAGGATGCGAAGTCGCGCCTGCGCATATTCCTGTTCACGCTGTTGCAGCGTCTTAATCGGCTGCTTGGGCCGCATGCCATTCGCATCACGTCGCTCCTCTGCTTGGGCGGGGCGTCGCAATATTTTGACCGTTTGATTGTTGATGGGATTAGCATAGTTGGCCGCATCATATTCGCTGGCCGATTTGTGCAATACCATCATAACAGGTGCATTCACATCGCCATCTGTTTGTCCAGTTGATGCTGCTGTTGCTGTTGCAGTAGGCGCCGCTGGCTTTTTGGCAATCATAATTTGCTTGGGCGCGGCTGTTGCAGATGCAGCAGTCGGGACGCTGCTTTCTTGCAGCGACTGTGGACGTTGTAGAACTTTCATTTTAGTGTTCTTCTCTACGAGAATCGTTGAGGTGGCGGGTTTAATTGGTTTGTTGTTGCTGCTGCTCCTGCTGTCTACGTCGTCGTTGTTGGCGGTCTGCAGTTTTGTTTGCAACGTCATGCAAAGCTGTAAAACAATAATTCCATTAACATAATGTTCTGTTTGCACTTCTTGTTGTTGTTGATGCTGTAATGTGTCATTTTAATACTCACGCCTGCCTCGTCTAATTCTTCCCAGTTGTCTAGCACATCGTCACCATTGGACATTGCAATCGGTTTTCTTTAGTTGTTGGGAATTAACGAGCACGTTGCGTGTGCGTTTTGCTTGTGTACAAATATATATACTATATATTTTTCTTACGCTTTTCACTTTTGTTTTACAAAAATCTAGATTGGTTGTTGTTGTTGTGGTTGTTTGTTGTTATTGCAGCTGCTTCACTTCCTTCTCTTGCGCCTGCTACTGCAGCTCGCACTACAACTGATACATAATACCTGCGCACTTGTATCAGACATAAGTTCTACATATGATTTTGCACAACTTTTTGCACAAAATGATTGTTTTAAACAATGAAATATGCTATGATGCATATGCCTGGCACGCACACACATACGCAACAATTTTGCTCGCCACAGTGAGATAGCGTGTGACCGCAACCTGCAATTTACCAAATATCCTTTAATGAACAAAAAAATACCAAAGAATATGACAGTGAATCGAAGTATTGATACTTACCCAACACTGTTACACCTGACAGCCGCTTCCAGCACACAACAAAATACACCTCTAATAATTTATAGTATTTTAATACCAAAATACATAGAATATATAATTAATAGTCCCACTGCTGTTCGCTGCCAATAAAATTATGTAAATACAAATATTTTTTGTTGATTTATGCATTTCAAAACTTTTTATGTAATTTGTTGTATATTTTTTAAAAAATAGATAGAAATCGCTTTGAATGCCGATTTTCTGATACATCAAAATTGTCACAGCAATCGAGTATAGAAGAGCATAGCGATTAATAGTGTTACCATAATAAAAAATTATGTGTACGTTTTTCTCTGTTCCATATTTTAAATTTTTTAAATGTTTAATATAAATCAGTAAGTTTGTTAGAATACAAATACAACTAAAATTTATTTATTTTTATGTAATTTCGCGTAAATTTACGTTGTCATGGCATCATAAATAAATCAGTTTGGAAAACTTTTAATAATATATAGCGAAAGCTTGCAAGTTTTCATCTTAATATTTTCCAACAAATGGCAACCAGCCTTCATTACGTGCCATTAACATGAAGAGTATTTTAATGTTAGCACTGTGATTTGTGTAATTATATTATTTAAACTCACAGTTTTTGAACATGTGAGCTTATCAAAATTCTTATTTTTAAAAATATAAACAAACACACAAAACAGCACAAGTCCGACAATCAGCAATCGATACGAAGCTAACGAAATTGGTAAATATTTGCAATGCATTTCGCTCCGATCAGTAGCACTGCAGCTGTTAATCCTAAAAATGTATACTTACAGTGCGTTGCATCGACGCACACTGTTAACTAACAGAAGCGTGTTATGCTAGCTTACAGATGGCCGAACATATGTTTGCATTAAAATAAGTCTTATCCACTTGCTCGCAATGGAAATTGAGCTCGCCGCCGAAATTCTTGATTTTATTAGCACAAACAGCAAACGACAGTCCAGCAGCTCACTGATAACATAACCCAAGGCAAACACACGTGCATGTTTCATCAAAAACAATAACAACAACTAAGCTGACGATATTTCACGCTTTGTTTACGTAAATACTACGAGAGTGAAATCATCATGACAACAGTCACAACGGATCAAAAAGCGAATCCCGCCAAGTCCTTCATTGCCGGCGGCTTTGGTGGCATGTGCAGTGTGCTCACTGGCTATCCACTGGACACAATTAAAGTAAGAGAAGGAGTTGACATAATCATCTTAACCACTTGTCATCAACTTTCTTTGTTTACTTTTCTAATCAGGTGCGTCTCCAAACAATGCCTTTACCGGCAGCTGGACAACCCCCTCGCTACAAAGGCATCATTGACTGTGCTGTCAAGACATTTAGTAAAGAAGGAGTGCGTGGTTTCTATCGCGGTATCTCAGCGCCCCTTGTTGGCGTCACACCCATTTATGCTGTGGATTTCGCTGTTTACGCGGCGGGGAAACGTCTCTTTCAGTCCGATGACCAAACTAAACTAACGTACTCGCAAATCTTTATGGCTGGAATGGGTGCAGGCATCTGCTCGGCTCTTGTCACAGTACCCACAGATCGTATCAAGGTGCTGCTGCAAACACAACCTGTTACAGGCGGCCCACTGATGTACAATGGCATGGTGGACACGGCTTTTAAACTGTATAAACAAGGCGGACTGCGCAGTCTCTTCAAAGGCACCTGCGCTTGCGTGCTGAGAGGTAAGAGAGCCAAGTTAATCCGAGTCTTTGTTTAGCTCTGATTAAAATACTTAATATGATTTATGTCTAAGCTTAACAAAGAAAACCACAATGGTTTCTAATTTTAAGTACATATTGCATACTAAAGTGTCGCAAATTATGTTGTGTTAAAATTCGTGACAAGGAATTCTATATACGACTGCTGATAAAATTCCTTCTTTACAGATTCACCCACTGGCGTCTATTTTGTGGTCTATGAGGGATTGCAGGATTTGGCGCGTCGACGCACAGGACACATAACGCCAACGTCCACAATTTTAGCTGGCGGTTCAGCTGGCATTGTTTTTTGGTCTTTAGCGGTGCCTTTCGATGTACTTAAGAGTCGACTGCAATCAGGTAAGTGTGCCAAATATCTTAACCTTGCTATTCTCTCACTATTGACATTCGCTTACAGCACCCGAGGGCACATACAAACATGGCATTAGAAGTGTTTTTAGGAAATTAATGGCCACTGAAGGTCCTAAGGCGTTGTATCGTGGTGTTCTGCCCATTTTAATACGCGCTTTTCCCTCAACGGCCGCCGTATTCATAGGAGTTGAATTGGCCAATGATTTGTTAAATTAGACTAGACGTACATATGTAAGTAGTGTAAGATTTTGTGCTAGCCACACAGAAGCTATTTTTACTGTTGTTCTTACATAGTATAATTAACATTATGTAATTGCCAAATAGAAATAATTTGAATAGTGGCCTTTAAATTTTCAAAAACATCCGCTCGCATACGTGAATGGCATCAGAGCGATCAGCTGTTGTGGGGCTACATTTTTGAAGCAGATTGGCACTACCGAGTTGCTGCGTGGAAAGTTATGAAATGGAAACGAAACTTATTATGAAAATATAATACTGTGCTGTTTTGTTATTATTTAACGAAATCTAAAATATATTGTATTTAGTGGATTTCGTTTCACAATCAGTGTGGCTTAACCATTTTAAAAGTGGCGCCTATTTAGTGCTTTATAAAAGTGTTACCAAGCTAGTAATATTTGGTATATTTTGCAAAATATAATAGTATATGAACTTTTGTTGCGGTCACACTGTTTACATTGCTTCGGAAACAACTGGGTGTAAGCAAATTCAGTTTTTAATTTTTTTTTATTGATAAGACTGTAAACAAAAGCTGTCGTCGAAAATTCTCACAATCAGCTGTACTTCTCTGGCTAACAGATTGCTGATGTCAAAATTGACAGTGGCTAGCGTTCAGCGATAACGGACTTTGAACCCCTCGCTCTGTTTGTGTTGCCGGCAATGCAGCAAAGAAAAAGTCAATACTCAAATTGAATTTCCCGTGGTACGTAACATAAAAACATTAACGAGTTCCTGTCTTCGCGAAATGCCAAAAGTTGTGGCAATCTGTGTGTGTGTGTGATTGTTGATAACGCATTGAAACTCGTTCAATTTCGCAGACGCTGTCGCCCTTGAAGCCAAAAGTTTAGATAGACAAGCAACAGGTTCCACTGCAGAGTCGCTCTCCCTCTCACTCTCTCTTTCACTGCCATTGGAAGCTGCGCCACGACAACGTTAATTTTAATTTGCTCAAACAGGTGAGAAAGAGAATCCTTTGACTTCAGCGACGATGGCGTAACACTCGACGCACTTTGTGCTAATCCTTATCAGCTTCGCTAGACTCAGATTAGACAAAAGCGTCTATGGGCAAGGTGCAAACTCCAAAGAGGGGTTAACGCAATTTTAACGTTTTTACATATTTATGAGGGAGTCATATTTTATTTAACGATTGGAATATATTATAATCTAAGTAGTTCAGCGGGTCAGTAGACAAAATGACAAAATGTTTGCTTTTGGACCCTTGACTTTGCAAAACAACTGAAAGAGGGTCTATTGGGTTTGTTGAAATCGAAATGGTCAGAATAAGATACGTAAAGTGTATAAATACATATTCTGGATACTGATTCATTAGCGGATGCACCAAACTAATTGGATTTATTTCTGTAGTTCGGTATCCTGCTCGATTTAATTTTACAATTTTAATATTGACTTCTAACATAATTAAATAGAAATACCTAGAGTTTCATATTCACTTATAGAAGATATTAAGATATAAAAGCCAATAGAAAATTCGAAGCCAGAACTTGTAATATATTAAAATCAATTCGTTGCTGGTACTCCATGAATAATGTTATGTTAGATTCACTATTTCCTTTTATATTTATGTTATTAAAATTAAATATTTAGTCTCAATAAAAAATTTTAAAGAGTCTATTAAAGTGAATACTTGTCTGTAGCTTTCTTACTTGTTGTTATCTAATAACCTTTGCTTTTCTTGCAGTTGCACATAATTGTTAATTGTAATCATGGCAGTTGCTGACAAGATTGAGAATGCTCCAGCCGAGCGCAAAGCAAATCCAGTTAAATCCTTCATCACTGGCGGATTTGGCGGCATTTGCAATGTGCTCTCCGGCCATCCCTTGGATACCATTAAGGTAAGATAGCTTGCTTTAACATTTCTGTACTTTGTTTAATAAATCTATTCCTTTTAGGTGCGCCTGCAAACCATGCCACGTCCTCCACCAGGAGAGAAACCGATGTACACTGGCACCTTCGACTGCGCTGCCAAGACAATTCGTCAGGAAGGCGTGCGAGGACTTTACAGAGGCATGTCAGCACCTTTGACCGGTGTGGCGCCCATATTTGCCATGTGCTTTGCTGGTTATGCCGTTGGCAAGCGACTGCAGCAGCGCGGCGAGGATGCCAAGCTCACATACTCACAAATCTTTGTTGCCGGCTCTTTCTCCGGCCTCTTCTCCACGTTCATCATGGCGCCGGGAGAGCGCATCAAGGTGCTGCTGCAAACACAGGGCACGGGGCCCAATGGCGAAAAGAAGTACACGGGCATGATTGATTGCGCCAAGAAGCTGTACAAGGAAGGCGGTCTGCGCAGCGTCTTCAAGGGCAGCTGTGCCACAATGCTCAGGGGTAAGTTGAACAAATGTTTTCAATACAATTTTAATGCGTAAGAAAGGTTAAAGTTAGTGATGAAGGAAAAACTGCAAATAATATGAGATACTCTAAATAATATGATGATCAATAGGATAGTTTGTTTCATTTATTTTCTTTGTATTTATTTTTATTAAATAGATTATTTAATTTAAATCTATTTATTTGTCATTTGTATATAACTAATCTTCCTTGTTTCAATTGGATAAATTGAAATTGTTACTGAAATATTTTAAATCTATATTCATTAGCCTAATTTTACTTGAAAGTAGTTGATTTAAAGTTGTTATTTTGTTAGTTTAATTCATATTCTTCTCTTTAATCGAAAGTATAGACATACAACTTTTTTGGGGTAGCTGCATAAAAACAATCCAATTGATATTATATATGGATTTGGATTGCGTGCCTTGGTCCTCTTGAATGTATAAAAAATTCTGTAGAACACTAAAGTTAAATGTTTCAACATTTATAGTATTCTAGAATAGTTGCCAAGGCTTGTCTGGAAAAACTTTGATTAAGCTTTGCATTCTCGTTATCAGTCTAAGCGTAATTCTTTATTAATTAACTTGGCATATTAAACATTCATTAAGCAATTAGTACATATGAAACTTAGAACTAAACTACAAATGGTATTTGCGAGTGCGCCTGTTAAATCTCATTGGACATTTCCTGTGACAGAGATGCCTCATGCTGCTGCTGTTGCTGTTGCTTCTGCTGTGGCTCCTTTTGATGGCTGAGCACAAAATGTAAGCTGTTGCGTTGCGAGCCATGTGATTTGCGTGGCTTCTTGTGCTGCTTTCTCTTCTGTTTTGGCTTCTGCTGTTGCCGTTGCTGTTGCTGTTGCAATTCGATTTTTCGCCAATGCGGCAAGCCGCGTGTGCTCGATCCCTTCGAGTGGCCAAAGATGCGAGTGGCGCCGCAATGAAGCTGCTTGCGCAGCACATAGTAAACACTGCGTCCATTGTGATTGGCACAACGTGGCACCAGATTCTTGTCTGTCTCATAGCCCACGACATGACGACACAAGATCTCCTGGCCATTCAAATCGCGCACACAACTCCTCACGCTGGGCAGTCGAATGGTGTTGGTCATGCGTGGCTTCCAGTTGCTCATGTCACAGCTGCATTGCCAGGGATTCTGATCGAGGCGTGCGACACGCAAACGCGGCTGCAGAAAGAAACTCGTGGGCAATGTGGTCAATTGATTGTTTTGCAGTTGCACCATCTCCAGTTGCGTCTGCTCATCGAGCAATCCATTGGGCACATGTGTCAGATTGTTGTGCGACAAGTTGAGCAGCTGCAGCTGCTTGGCACCCATGAATGCATCCATCGATAGCTCCGTAATGCCGCAGTGACTCATATCCAGCTCACGCAGCTGCTCCATACCGGCAAAAGCGTCAAACTGCACGCTGAGAATGTTGCCACGCAGTGTCAGCTGCTCCACAGCATGAAGACCCTGAAAGGAGGGAATGATAATTCAGTTAATGAATATTAAAAGTGATAAAGTTACACTCGAGAGTGTTAAATTACACTTTGAAGTACTCGCTAGATACATTTTTAGTGAAAACAATATTCAAATTGCCACCTATTGATATCTTCAGTACATCTAAAACTGTAGTATTAACATTGCAGTTGCGTGATGAAACTGTTACCTAACAGAACACTTCGTATGTTAACTTACAGAGGTGTTACATTTAACAGAGATAACCGGCTAATGTTAACTATATCCTTTCATTCTGTTAAGTTTTTAACTGTTAAGATCATAACTGCCAAGATTATTATCTAATCGTCAGCAGATTTTCAGAAATCATTTATATGATACCTTTTAATATGTATTCCGAATGTGAACTCTCTTGGCTTATAATTGTAGCTTTGATTTAGATTTGTAAAAGCGGAAGTACAAATTTCCAAAGCGAACACTTACTGCATGCCAACTGTATTAACACTACAAACAAATTTAGAAGCTTTATCTTTTATGATAACTGAGAACTAGTTATTCAATCGGACTATCAAGCAGAAAGACAGCTATTCTTTTACTCTCTAATTAGCAGAAATAACACTGTTATCTATACGCACCTTAAAGACCCCTTGCTCCAGGCTGGCGGTGCTTACATTGCCCAGTCTGAGTGTGCGCAGCTTGTGCAGCGAATCAAACTGTCCATAGCTATTCCAGCTGCGCAGCTCCAAAGCAGCCAACTCACTGCCCAGCTGCAACTCTCGTGTGTCATTCATCACCCAAAATGTGGCGGGTAAAATGTACATAATTGGATTCTGTCGCAGATCTGCTTTGAGCAGATGTGGCAACGGTGGAAAACTTGATTCACTCAAGCGTTCCAGCCGATTGTCGGAGAGATTGAGCGTCTCCAGTTCCAGCAAGCCAGCCAATCCTAGATAATACAAGCGTGCCACTGCATTGTGAGCCAATGAGAGACTTCTTAAGTGCGGTGCTCCACTGAAGGCAAATGGCTGCAACTCCTCGATGCCATTGCGTTCCAGGCTGAGATGATGAAGCTGCGTGAGGCCATCGAACATTTGCCAGTGCAGCTCGTTGAAGTTGCAGCTGTGAATGCGCAATACTTCGAGGCGACTCCAGCCATAGAAGCTGGGCATGCGAGTCTGCTTCAAACGCTCCACATGCTGCTCATAGCTCATGATCTCGACGACGTCATCCGACTCGAATTGCAGCTCATACTTGGGCGTCACCTCGTTGGCGGCCACATCACGCGGCGGCTTGTATTCGTAATCATCGCTGGGCAGCTTGGAGTACTTGGGTCGCTTCAGACGATCGCTGGCCTGCAATCGCAGTGCCTCGAAGTTGGCGTGCTGTAGAAACTCAAGCGGTTCGTCGATAATCAGCGTTGTAATGCCATTGCCTCGTATTTCCAGCGTCATTAGCTGATTCAGGCCACGCAGACTGCTCGTATTCACTGCAATAAAAATGAGAATGCAACTTCAGTTATTCACTTTATTGTTCCAATAAATTCTGCCTAAAATAGATTTGCTAAAGCGCTTGATTCACGTTTTCAGTACATTCATTCAATCTCTTTTATTTCTTCTGAAGTGTATCTTTTTTCCCATAAAACTGCAGTTATAAAAAGCGCATTTACTTTTGACAAATATCTGTGTAGTATGACAAGACTGATGATTGTCCTAAATTACTCATAGCTTCTTTGAATTAAAGTTGTTGAATATCTTATGAAAACTATTGATCAACATTCATAAATGTTGGTTAAAGAAGCTTTAATGAACTTTACATCGAGCTTTCTAAAAGCTTTAGCCTTTTTCCTTTTCACCAAAATAAATTAAACTTGTATAGTTAAAAGGCTTTTGATGAATCAAAGGAAAGGTTATTTAATAAATCTTCAACATTTTTCAACTACATAAGCTCCGTTTATCATTAAGACTGTCATTATTCCACACTGCTTGAACTGAAAGCACATTAAAAGTATGTTTTATAGTTGGAACTTACTTGTCAACTGGCTTTCCGCGTTGCCTCCATGCAACAGTATCAAAGCTTGCAAATCCAACGGCAGAGCGTTAAACAATTCCTGCGTCTCGTGCTCATCCTGCAACAGGCACGTGGCCAATTTAATCTTGGAAAGCATAAGAAAATCTGTATCTTCCAACGTGGAATCTGCATCATTATCGCTGCTGGTCATGTGATTGATCCAACGTGCAATGGGCAGCTCATTGTAGGCAGCATATTGACAGCTGCAGCTCGAGGGGCAGTTGGATCTGTCCTGCTCGGCAATTGGTTCGGGTTGGCTGTCTGCTTCGACATCGCTGCCAGGAAGAAGCTCTGCATCTGAGTCGAGTTGCAGCTGTGCCTTGGCATGTGCCTAAGTTAATGATGATAATGTGGCATTTAGCTGGGATGATTCCTTGAAATTAACCTCATTAACTCACTAGCAAGAGCAGCGTAATAATCAGTGCGATCAGCTGCATAATCCTTATCGATAACTCTTATCGTTTGCAATGAAGCCAATTGCGCTTCCGCTGCGATGTCGATGTCGCGTGTTGATTTTGTGATTCAAGCAGGCACGCTTGCCTCGGATTCCATTCATACACTAAAACTCTGTTCCATGGTTCCCACTCAACTGCGACTGAAATCAGCATTTAACGAACAAGTTGAACTCAGATCTTCATACAACTTGTTGCTTGTTGTGCTCTTTGCTTTGCTCTGTTCTGTTCTGCTCTGTTCTGCTGTTCCCTTCATCTCCCTTGTGTTTCATAAAGGAAATGGAATTTCTGATAGTGACATCCTCCGATAAAGTCAAAGTTTCAGTATAGTACGATCACAATTATTATGTTATTACTATAGAGGCTGGCGTCTCCGACTGCCTGCAGTGGGCGTCGCTTTAAAAACTTTTTATTTGTCCACATGGCAAGAGACCATTGGGCACAAGGTCGCCTCGATTGTATATTTTATGTGTGTATGTTGCAAAAGTCTATTTTTGATATAGATTTCGGTTTAATTACAAATTACAATTAGAATACAAATCTCGATATTTCTATTTCCAACTTCATTTTGAAAACTGCGCATTGTAAAACAGTAAAAACCTGTTAAGAATTTTCTCGATATCAATTCCATATCATTTATTATAATTATATATTTGAATAAATTGCATAGCAGTACACTGTATTTATTTATAATGACTATTTATTACTATTTTATTTCCAAACTTGTTTTTCTGACGTTTTTTGTTATTTTATTCCACATTAATATTTAAATGTTTTTCGCTGTTTATACTTATTTACCCATTGTAACTTGTTTATGTTTTCATCGCTCCACATCAAGTTGATGACCTGTAGTCTTTGATCGTGTCCGAAATGGGTTTAAACATAATGTGGGAAATTGATGTTGTGGCGTTTATCTATTTTTAATCTGCATTTGAATACGAAGTTTGTTTGCATATATTACAGATTTAAATAATTTATTTATTTTATATTTTCTAGATTTTTCTTTTATATATTTTTGCTATTCATAAAGCTGTAAATTAAAATACTACAAATGAGTTATTCTAAAATACATTTTATCTAGTGCGGTAATAGCGCCATCTAGCGCTCGTTGCTTGTTCTGAGTAACTTGCAATTTCTTTGCATACTTACGTTAATAACTGATATTATGTTTAGATGTGAGTGTTCCATACTTAGTACAGGGTATTTGGTTGTTGAGCACATGCAATTGAAATGATTATGATTACTTGCATGTGTATATATAGTTCATTAGGCCTTACTATTTAACAATAAACAAGATGATTACGGCTTCGTTGAAGTTGCCGCTTTGCGCTACTCGGATTTGTTTATATAGAAATGATTTTCTCACAGTGCGCGTATCGCATAGTTGGGGCATATCAGAGTGCCAGCAAATCAAGAATTTTAATTAACAAGCAAGTAAGAAGCAATAAATAATATCAAGAGAAAAGTTTTTAAAAAGTGAGTAAAACTTAAAAGTCTCTTGTAGTTTAAGTAGTTGAATTAAGTAGTTATAGTAGCTAATTAATTATATTTTAATATTGTACTTTCTCACATCTAATATTATACATTTTCTATCCACAGATCTGCCTGCTAATGGTCTGTACTTCCTGGTCTACGAGTACATTCAGGATGTGGCCAAGGCGCAGTCGAAGACCGGTGAAATTAATACTGCCTCCACGATATTCGCAGGCGGAGCAGCGGGCATGGCCTACTGGATTCTTGGCATGCCAGCTGATGTGCTCAAGAGTCGTCTGCAGTCGGGTATGCTCTACTTGTTATAGCAAGTACTCACATAGATTTTCATTGTACACAACTTTTTTTTTTGCAGCACCCGAGGGAACTTATAAGCACGGAGTGCGCAGCGTGTTTAAGGATCTGATTGTTAAGGATGGTCCATTGGCTTTGTATCGCGGCGTCACGCCCATTATGATTCGTGCCTTCCCCGCGAATGCCGCCTGCTTCTTTGGCATTGAGTTGGCCAACAAGTTCTTTAACTATTTCACTCCCAACTTCTAGTTGAAGCTGATTCGCTTGTTAATTGTAGTTTCTTTTATCCCAGGAAGTGCAATGATTTTATTCACATGTTTGCGTTAAGTGTAGAAAAGTCGAAAACCAAAATAAATACATATTTTTTATACAACTAAGTGATTTTTTCTCGTTTGAGTTTCTTTGTTATCAAAGTGAGGACGTGCATTTATGAATACAGTTTGAAACTCATATGTACATGCCATTTTGGTAGCACTGTATTGCAGTGCAAAGGTGCAAGCAGTGCAGTCGCATCTTGCGCAAGCAGTGTATTTTCAGCGGTTAAGTTTGAGAGCTACTGCTGGAGAGCAGTGCATTGCACAGTTTGAGTTTCACAGCTGCAGTCAAGATTTGAGGTACAT
The DNA here is from genome assembly GCF_009650485.2 of Drosophila albomicans. NCBI lineage: Eukaryota > Metazoa > Arthropoda > Insecta > Diptera > Drosophilidae > Drosophila > Drosophila albomicans. The sequence goes on along the minus strand of NC_047628.2, from coordinate 10,989,838 downwards.
TCCATTTGATTTTAATTATTTTTGATTTAACTGCTGCCGTGTCGCGGATTGATTTTTTTCTCTAAATGATTATATAATACTTGCTCTGAATTTTGATTTAATCGATAGCGACACAAAGTCGGATGAAAATCGTAATCTCGCGTTATTGCGACGCAGCAATTTTGACACAATAATCTCAAAGTATTTACATGCCAATTAAAGTTATGCAATATATTTACTACATAGATGTGCCTGCCAATGGACTATACTTTATGGCCTATGAGATGCTAACTGACGAGTACAAAAGACGCTATAATCGCCCCAATGTGGACCTAATACCCGCAATTTTCGCTGGCGGATTGGCGGGTGTTTTTTATTGGATTGGAGGCATGCCAGCCGATGTCTTAAAGAGTCGACTACAGACCGGTGAGCCCGGCGGAATCCCCAATATATTTTCTATATTTGATATATATTCTTATTGACAGCTCCTGAGGGGAAATTCAATGGAGTTCGAGCCGTATTTGTAGATCTCTTGAAGCATGAAGGGATTACAGCCCTTTATCGGTAACTCAATTGATTGCAATTAATTACAAATAATTAAAATATATCTTTTTAGGGGCTTCACACCTGTTATAATTCGCGCCTTCCCAGCCAATGCTGCGACCTTTTTTGGCATCGAGCTGGCAAATGCTTTCTTCCGGCTTGTGGCGCCCAATTTTTAAAAGAATATTTTTACAAAACAATTGATTTATTTGATATGTGTATAAACAAACAAGGGATAAATGAAAATTCACAAGCATATGAAAGAAATAATAATAAGTTTCCCTTCTTTTGCTCTTTTTCTTTGTAGACTCAACAGGTTTTTGCTTACAACTAAATACAAAATGTTGTTCTTGTTTCTTAATTGCGATTGGTTCGTTTAACAATTTATAAAAAAAAAATATAATACCTTATATAGTAAGTATAAATGTTGTTTGTGGAATTTATAAATTGGCTTTAACAAAAGGCGCTTACAACTAGACGAAACTTATAAAGATTTAATACGGTTTGTGTAGAAATGAAATCAATTTATAACATTATTTCAGCTCACCGGGAGCTCTCTCTCTATTTTAATCTGTTTCCTTATAGCGGTCTTAACTTTAGACTATCTTGCGATCGTGATTATCGAAATCGAACAATTGCCGCTTCATGTTCTTGTGCTTCGATATGGTATAAGGCGATAGAAACATTGGCAGCACATTGAATGCCTTCAGTTCCGGCAAACGAATGTTGAGCAAATTCTGCTTTGGCTCCTCCAATGGATTACTCCATATGGGATCAATCCAGTATGGCAATTTCTGAATGAAATGGAAATTATATTATGACGTTAATGAGATTATAATTAAAGAAGTTTCTATATAAAATTAGAATCTTATAGTTATCATATATTGCAATTGTTAAGAGAGGCTAATGAGATGTATTATACAATAACGAAATTGCAATAATGAGATTATGTGAAACGTTTAATTGAAAGCAAATTACTTTAGACTTTATACTGATTAGAAAGCTTATCATTCATGAATTGATAATTGATCAGTTATTTTGCGTTTAATTGAAAATTTTCAAATAACAACAAATCGTCTGAAACTGAGAAATGATGCAATAATCGGAAATCCGTAATTAAATGCATTTTGCGGTTTATATTTTCTTATTAATTATCTTGTATATGCAATTTATTATTGATCAACGTTTTAGAGTAAGCAGTATAATTTATTTAACTAGCATCAATAGGATAATATTTCTAATTAAAGAGTGCTTCAACTAATAGAGTAATAGATGCAACATTTTAAGACTTAATTTTGTATAAAATCGTTGCAAATTTAGTTCACTTTAGTAGTTAAATATGTTAAGTCTCCAAATGAAAAGGAGTGAAATTATTTGGACTTCTTTTAAAATACTTGAATATATATTCCACTTTTAAGAGGGAACTCTTTGATCTAATTTCACTACTGATCGCTTACCTCAGATGTGGACGCATCATATTTGGGTGGCTTATAGCTGCCGCTTGTGGACAAAACATCCGAATCGTATAAATCCCGTCCAGCATCCAGCGAAGTTTGATGTGGTTGCTGACGTTGCTGCTGCTGTTGTTGCTGCTGCAGCTGCTGCTGTTGGCGATTGCTGAAGCTATACTGGCGACGATACCAAAGTTTGCTGGAGTAATCATAGGGCGTGGCAGCTGTTATGGCTGTGCTCGAGGCAACATCGCCCAGGCAAAGGCTGCTGTTCAGATCCGAGGAGGTATTAAACGAACTGTTGCTGCTGTTGTTGTAGCCGCTGCTGTTGTTCGATGAGAATTGCTGTGAAGTGTTCAACACGTTCTCCTTGTTGTTGCTGCAGTTGCTCCACAAACTCGAAGCGGAACCCGAGCTGTTGAGCAATGTGGACGACATCACAGAGCAGTTGGCCAAACTAGGTGGCGAATACTTGTGAGTTGTGGGCACAGCAACGGCTGCAAAGTGCTCCTGATATGCCTGAAAGCTATTCACCTTCACCTGCGGCTTGTAGGCCGTATTGTTCAGTGAGCTGTTCACCGCATTAGCGTACTCACTGGCTATGGCCCGAGTCTTGTGCGGCGGCGGTGATTGAGCCGGAGCCGGACGATTGTGCTCGCCGAGAGCAGAGCGTGATTGACGCTGTGTCTTATGCTTGGCATACGGCAACTTGAGCGAGCCAAACAAGTGCTGATGACTTGCCCCGGCACTAACGCGTACTGAAAAATAGAGTTAGGTTATGGCATGATTGATTGATTGACAAGCAACTACTAAGCATAACGGACTAAACGAATGAATGAATTATGAATTAATAATGAATGATTGAAATAACGGATTGTTGATTGACGTTCTTATTAGTGCTGATTGATTTATGGATTAATTTTTTGATTGACTAATTGATTGTGCACAGATTTGTCGACTAATGATGATGGATTGATTGACTTATTACAGCCATATTACTGCTAAAATACGGACTGATTAATTTGTTGATTGAATAGAGATTTATTGGCCAATGATTGACTTATTACTGCTGATTGAATTACGGACTGATGAATTTGTTGATTGACAAGTTGATTGTGCACTGATTTAATGGCTAATGAATGGTTCGACTATCTAATTGATTAACCATTTGCGAGCTATTCAATAACTCTCAGATTCATTAATTGATTGATAAACTCGTTGATTGACGAACAAATTAATTAACTGAATGATTTACTGACTGATTGATTGATCTTTATTTTCTATGGAAGATTTAAATTTATAATTGTTTAAATTATTGACTGATTGATTGATTGACTGATTGCCCAACTACTTAGTTAAGTTACTGTGCAATGCGTAATGGCTGATATAGCGCAGTATCAGTTTGAGGATTAACTTGTTTCCTGACCGATTAATTAGCTTAAGTATGTACTGCTATAATTGTTCTGGTTAGCAAGTTGGCTAATTAAGTGTTTGACTGACTGATTGATTGACCTTAACTGGCTGACTGACGAACCAATTAATTAAGTGACTAGTTAATATTTTCTGTAACTGACTGTCTGAATGATTTAGTGATTGATTGATTGGTTAAATTTCTCATAAACTGTCAGCTACAAAAGGTTCATGGGGAGATATAACTTTATAATTGCCTAAATTACTGACTGATTGATAGCCCTATTATAAAGTTAATTTATTATCGGAAGTATTACTCTATAAACTTACGTTCACAGTTGACATTCAAGGCGACATCACTGCGCTCCTGGGTGGGTCCATTGTTGATGGTGAAGAGATCGTCGTGGGCCACAATCACTGTGTACAAGTTGGGGAAGCCAAACTCAAAGGTGGTCGTCAAGCTGCAGTCCAAGGCGGACTTCAGCTCATGCAGATACATGCTGGGACGCTGCTCCAAGAGACGCACCAGCGAGACAAGGAATCGCATAAAGGGCGTAAGGCGCACACAGGTTTGATCCGCTTCCGTATAGATCTGGGGAGAGAAGTTTAGAGAGAGAAGATTGTAAAGGAAAGATTAACGGAAGAAATGGAGACCCACCTCGATAGCATGTCGCATGGCGGACAGCGTCGACTCTGTGAGCTGTTGCTTGTGCTTCGAATTGAAGTCCTCGAGGAATTGCGCTTGCGTCAACGGTTCCTGCTTCACATCTGGCTTGACAGGCGAAGAAGAGTCCCGTTGCAGCAGCTGCTTGCAGGCCCGATGGCAGAGCTGACGGAACTCCATGTCGTCGCTGTGACAGATCAACCAGGTGGTTTGCTCCTTGTGCAACACCTCCACATAGGGGAGCAGCTCAATGGCGCTGGCAATGTCCTTGACGCCCAACGTCTGAGGTTGCATCTGATAGCCATACTTCTTCTTGTGCAGCGTCAGAATCTGCTCGAGTTTCATGCAGTTGGTGGAGTTGCCGGTGGCATTGCGGATGAGATCCTCGCACTGCTCGGCAAACACACGTCGGGCCATCTTGGGAGACAACATGATCTTCTTGTCCTCATCGTTGCTCTGCTCCAACTCCACAACGCCATGAATGGCATCCATGAGATCGGCTAGCTTAAAGAAGCCATAATCACTCAGGCGACACTGATAGGCAAAGTGATAGTGATAGGAACGCACAAACTTCTGGAACAGAATCGTGTACTGTAAAGCATTCTGAAACAACTCGACCATCTCCCCCGCAAACACAGAGATCTTCTCGAGTTCGGTGTTGGTCTGCTTCCGCTTGGGCATTGAGATTAGTATATCCTTGCCCTGCTGCACAGTGTTGAGCACCACAATATTACTATTGACCAGGCCATCCAAGATATCCACAATGTCACACACCCCGTAGTCGGTGACATCGAAAGTCCGATTCTGCGTTTGAGCGAAGATCCCCGGTAATTGGGACAACAACACGGAGCTGTTGCCATGAGCCCGCAACACTCGCAACAGATCCGAGGTGAAGCGTCTAATCTGAGTGCGATGGGTGAGCGTAATCTGTCGATTCTCGCCATCACCCATGATCTGAACCACCGAGGATAAAGCTTCAAAGAGCTCAATTAGTTTGGTGTAACCGTAGTCAGCGACGCGACATTGTTTCCCAAAGTGATTGTGATAGGCGGGTATGAAGCGATTGAACTTCATCGTCGACTTGGGCGACATCTTGACCAACTCAATGACCTCGCGTGAGATCTGGAACAGCGGATCAGCCACTGAGTTCTTAAAGTAGCCACCAGCATTGGAAGCACCGCTTGAACGTTCGCTGGTGTTCAGACTGGCGCTGGAGCTGGCAGCGATTGAGCTGCTGCCGTTCGTGGAATTCAAATCCTTGTTGAGTTCCAGCCAACCTAGGATCTTGATGCCAAAGTTGTTCACTTGGATCTGAATGCCTTGGACACAGCACACCAAGTGCTCTAAATTAACACCGCTCTCATTCGCTGAGATCTGTACCTTCAGCTGCCCTTCGATGCAGTGCAGCAGAGTGGCCACGGGAATGTCACCGGGATGATGCTTCAGCAGCGGATAGATCAGCTGCTGGATCTCCGCAATCGTCATGCACACATTGGGCAACGGTTCAATCTCCTGTTCGGCCCAACCCTTGTGCTGCTCCCTTTTAAAGTGCACAGTGCAGTAGGGCACGCTGTGCTGCAGTCCCTCCATCAGGGGGGAACTTTCTAGTGTGTTGACCAGCTCCGGCTGCAGGCTGATGAACTTGTCTTCATTGTTGTCTGCGTTGATTGTGCAGATGTCTTGCATTTTGTACAAATCCAGGACACTGATCGACGTCTTGAAACGGGACTGGAAGAGCTCGCGGAACTTATACATGGGTAGTGTATAATACGGAACATCCTGCGGAAGGGAAAGCAGCTAATTAGAATGAGCAGTTCTTCCTTGGAGCTTCGACTGACCTTCAGCAGTCCGGCGACTTGGCAGCGCAGCGTGTTGACCTCGGTAAGCGAAGAGTCGCGAGTGTAGCTGACCAACATGCGCTTGTGGCCATTCTTCTTGCGGTGCAAATTGGACACCACCTGCTTGGCGAACTGCTCGAGAAGATTGGGAGATGAGAGATTGCATTAAATGCTAAGCTAAAGTTTAAGTAAGCAAAGTAGCAAAGCAATAGTCCTTACGGTAAGATAAAAACACTTATTGTATATCTGGTTTAATGACCACTAAGCGCAAAAGTTCAGGATTTCGATTTTGGACTTTTACTATGTTGAATATTTTCTTTTAATTCGAGAGGTACTTTTTTCGCTATCTTTTTGTTTTTCATCAATTTTATATAGTAAACATAAAGTTAGAGGATAAATGAAAGAATATCTTTTATGTTAAAACATTAAACTAAAATCCTGCTTCCTAAAATACCTCTTTTAATTTGGCCAGTATACTAATTCAAAGCTGTCGGTTGGTGGTGTTTGAAATGTGATCCACTGTATAATTATACCATTAAGCGAGTTCTGGTACTAAACTTATTATGGCAGCTAAGTGCAAATAATGCCAAGAGAAGTAGAAGTAAGGCTAAGGCTAAGGCAAGTAGAAGTAAGGCTAAGGTATCATTAAGAAAAATAACAATGTCCAGACAGGATTCAAATTACAAAATTTTGGAGGGGCGCACAGCACAGACAATTTTAGCCTGAGTTCTCAAATAAATAATGTAGCTTTAGTGTGTAAATATTGCTTTTCATTGAGCAAAGTTTCGTCTATCAGAATCAAAACTTAAAATTTTGAACTTCTTCTAATATATTTTTGTTAGTGAATTGGGATAACTTAACAATTAGTTTAATTAAAAGTTGCAAACTGAAAGAAAACACTTCAGTCCAAATCCGAAATAAAATTGTTATACTTTCATTACTACGTTCTCAGCAACAATCTTTAACGAAGGCCGTTAAGCGAAAGTACTCTAAGTGAAGCAATATGTATAACAAACAAAATGTGTATTTACTTGTTATATATACCACACTGTTTTTGTTTGCAGTTTCTAAACATTTTGTTATGGGACCATTAGGCGAGAAAAATATGCCATAAAGAAAGCTTTTGTGCTAATGCAGTATGACCGTTAAGGTGTAAAAACTGTATCTAAAACACCAAGTGAAACATTTTATAGGCAATTTCATTTGGCCATTAAGTTGATACTCACATATAGATCGGGCACAGTGACCTTGGCATAGGAGCTGCCCTCAAAGTTGAGCGAGATGACGGGCGTGATGGGCTTCAGCTGGCTCATGAGGAAGTTGCGCAGGCTTGCCTCATCCATGGAGTAGTCGAGATTGGTGATTTGCAGCGTGACAGCATCGCTGGTATCGCTGGCCACATTGGCGCTGCCATTAGTGCTTGCATTAGCATTAGCATTACCATTTGCATTAGCATAAGTCTCGCCAGAAGCTGCCGTGTTGTTGGCATTGCTGCTGCTGTTGTTGGAGGAGCTGCTGCTGCTGGAGCAGGACAAAGGCAACACACTGGGCGCCATCGTGTTGATCAGTTCGTTGGTGTAGCCAAAGTCTGCCGCACTGCTGACACTGGGCGTGGCAGAGGAGACGCTGACTGCTGGCAGCGTAGTGGGCGTGGTCAGTGGCGCCATCTGTTGGTAGATGGGCGCAAAGAGCGAAGGCTGATAACCCACGCCTGGATAATTGCTGGAGATCAACGGTTGCTGCTGTTGCTGTTGCTGCTGATGATGATGATGTTGTTGCTGCTGCTGCTGCTGCATCAGCGGATGCCCATTGATGGTGGCCATGGCGGCTGCCGAAGCGCACGCTCGATTATGATTATAGGGCATATACCGATTGCGATTGTAGCAAGAGGCGCTGCCATTCGCATGCGCATACTGACAGACCTCCAGATGCGACGGCATCGCCGGTCCGCTATACTTATTCGCCAGTATTCCAGGCGGTGGCATATACCCAGGCAATCCATTGAAGTAACGCAACGCTCCTCCGCCTCCTCCCGGATTGTTGTTGAAGTCAGCGCACAGCGCCGATTGCGGTGGCATTGCAGTCGAGTAGATTGGTCCTTGGGCTGCGGCATAGTAGGCGGCAGCGGCAGCGTGATCAACGCCTCCATCACAGGGCCAGCTGAAAGGTAGAGGAAGAAGCAGTCGAAGTTGAAGTCCAAGTCGAAGGTACAGATGGAGCTGATAAGCAGTTGGACGTGCAATAAAAACCAGTTCAACGAGCAGAGCAGAGAGGAAAAGGAAGGCTGGTTGCCTTTAAATTACAAGTAAAGATTGCTTGAAAGGTAAGCAAACGAAAAAAAAGGTGACTGAGTGAATGATAGTTGGTGTGATTTAGTCAGTCAGCCTTTATTTATAATTCATTTCGCAAGCGTTAAACTTAACTGCATAAATTAGGCATTAAGAATTAGGTATAAAGGGAAAACTCTTCTAGTTACTATAAAGTAAATAAAAAACATAAAAAATTATTGATTGACTGAATTGACAGTTCAACTAAGAGTAATAACTGTTATTTGGTGAACAGTTCTATTTATTAGCTGAATAAAATGAACTGTTTGACTTTTTCTAAAGAAATCAACAATACATATTATCCAGAGATGCCTCCTTCTAACTGTAACATACATTTCCTGCCGGCACAAAGATATAATACCCTTCTACCCCATGGGTAGCGGATATACTTATACTCTTATTAACTTGATCAAGTGATTTTTAAATTTGCTAACCAAATAGTTGTCAGCATATATATTATTAACAACTCAGTCCCATTGTCATTTTTAAAGTATTCGAGCATAATCTCGAGTACTTCGGAGATTGACCCCAATGTCAACACGCGACTGAAACAAATTGAAAACAATGTTGTTGTCGATGGGTCTTCAAGAAGAAGCTGCTTGGAGCAAACAGAACAGAACCTATTGAACAGAAAAAATTACAGACGATCATCCGACATTGAAATGTCTTCTCATCCGACATTGAAATCTCTTCTGCCGACAGAGAATCTAGGCCGAGAATATAGGCTATCATTACTTGACCTCTCTCGTTCAGATCTATTGAGCGGAATCCACATCCGCTTCAGACATTCAATGACTTTAACGAAATAACGAAATTCAGTTCCAAATTCAATTTGCTTGGGCACAGTCGAAACATTTAAAATGGGCAGAATAAATTTAACGGAGTTTTCTTATTGATGGTCCTTCAAATATTCTTGGTGGCTACAACAACTGGAGATGAAGTGAGATCAAAGACATAATACTAAGAAGAATAAAGAGTGATTAAAGTGTATACGTTTTCTTCCTATCAGACGTGTGAATCAGACCGAAAAATTGAAGAACAGTGCCGGCTTCATAATTATAAAACTGTAAAACCTTTGCTAGATTATTTCAGGCAGGTTAGAAATGAGTTAGAACAAAGTGAAACTAAGGAAAAGCAGATAAGTGAATTAAATTCTGATCTTATGGAAAAATATCATGAAATTGTAAAAATTCATGAAACATTCAAGAAGGAGGCAGCTCTATTAAATGAGTATAAAAACAAAGTAATCAAAGGGGAAAACGATTTGCAATTGTGTCAAAATAAAGTTGATAAATCTGAATCTGAAATTAATTCACAACAAAATATTATTCTTAAATTAAAAGAACAACTATCAGATAAATCCACCAACTTAGAAAATTGTCAAGTTCAATTAAAATCTCTTAATTCTACATTAATTGAAAAAGATGAAAATATAAAGAGATTTAGTGAGAATAATACAGAACATCAGAAAACACTTGGGTTGGAATTAGAGAACAGTAAATCTATATTAGTAAAGTATGAAAAAGACATTCAGTTATGTCGTTCAGAAATCAACGAATTAAATAGGACATCAGAGAACATTAGAGAAGAACAGAAAACGATTCAATTGAAATTAAATGAAAGTGAAACTAAGCTAATATATAAAGTAAAGGAAAATCAGTTATGTCAATCTGCACTTCATAAATTAAGTCCAACAACATGCCCCCCTTTCGGAGATTATTCAGGAGTTCATCAACTCAATGTCTCTGGCATAGGTTTATTCAATGTTTTGTGCGATAGTCAGTTAGCTGGACCTGGATGGATTGTAATACAACAACGAGTTGGGGGAAACGAGAGTTTCAATAGGGATTGGGCAACGTTTCGCAAAGGTTTCGGTTCTTTTGAAAGTGATTTCTTTCTTGGATTAGAGAAATTACATCGTATCACGAGCTTGCAGTGTTTCGAACTTTACATACATTTGGTTAAAAGTAATGGAACAACCTACAACGCTCGTTATGACGACTTCAAAATATCTGATGAAGATCATGGATATGCACTGAGTTTGGGTAAATTCAATGAAGCTGTTGTTGGCGATGGCATGAGATACAATGAAAACATGAAATTCACAACATTCGATCACGACAACGACAAACAAGATTACAGTAATTGCGCAATCTTGTATGAAAGTGGCTGGTGGTACAATGATTATTATACTTAGTAAATATTGCTAATTTTTATTTTTGAAGGAATACATATATTTATAAATTTTTGTTGTTTCTTATACAGCTCTTTAAATGCACCATTGCCACATTTAAGGTGGGATGGAAGAAATGTTATTTCAGTTAAAGAAGTTAAGATGCTAGTTCGCCCCAAAGAAGCGATGAAGAAGTGATAGAAATTACTGAAAAGCTAAAATTCCCATATTTGACTCAATTATGTAATATAAAATTATATAAAATTGGTGCATTAAGAAATTGCGTTCTGAAAAATAAATCGATCGACTATTTAATGAAGCGATTAATTTTTTGAATGGAATCGATCAGTTTTTATTGCATTTAATTTACGTTTTGATGTAGCAAATTTTAAGTCTCTAGACGCTTTCAATAGAAGTGCAACTACTTAAAAGTCAGTAAACTTATGCTTATCCTGTATATATCATTTCAGTCGAATCTTGAATATTAATGTGATTTAAAAAATGATCTACGCATATTCGTTTCTTATCTAAACATAAATGATGCAGTTTTGTTACTAATAATACATACAAAATTTTGTTTTTGCAACATTAGTTGATTAAAAGGTAATAATAATTACACAAAGCAGTGTAATATAGTAGGTGCTATAAGTATATTTATTTTCCTCTCATTAGACAGATGAATTCGAACAACAAATGGAAGAACAGTGCCGAATTTAAACCTATACAAGTAAGAAAGCTACAGTCGATGGTGCTTGACTGTGTGCATGTTGAATAAAAGCAAATATTGCGATGTTATTCTCAAAATATACCATAAATACTACAAAAATACTAAAAATATACCAAATAGTATATTTGGTGCATCGATATAGTACCGCATTAAAAATATACCATAGGCACAATATACCAGATTATCAGCCAAAGCAACTAAGACCCCCAGTAAGAAGCATTTTCTTAATCATATTTAACAAATTATTTAAATAGGGTTTTCTTTAAATAAAGTACTGACAATAAGAAACCTGATATGGTTTCTTGATCTTGCGTATAATAATAATCAGAAAGTGAAAGACCTTTCCCTAATTCACTTTAACCATTCACTTATAATCTCTGCATAGAATTTAACCAAAAATCAATATTTGTATTGTTTACACAAGTGTCAAATATTCTCTTCATATTATTCTTCAATTAAGCTTTCGTTAAATTTAATTTATATCAATAAGAAAACGGATATGAGCTTGAATAAGATGCTTACTTACAATTAAAAAACCATTAAAAAGAATTATGATCGTAATGTAAAAGGGCCTTGACTTAGTTGACATTCTTTTGCGAAATAAGTTTGCGGATGATGTAAACATTGACCGAAATGTTTACACAAATTTCAAATAGGCTTGAAAGCGCCTTTTCATGCTCTTACACGTAAAATCCGTTTATGGGCTCAAGAAGCACAATAACAAGTGATAAAAGCAAGAATGATGAAATCGTAATGTTTAACGAATTCAACACAATACTTTATATGATTCTATGAATTTCTCAAAGGTTGAAAATCTCACTCACCTGTAGGAACGCTCAGTCATGTTTTTGCGGTGTCACTTAGTGAAGGATTATGATGCTGTGATCTCTGAAGTGTGGCTGGAATCGGTGACTGGCACTAGAGCTTGGAGGCAGTTTTGCGGTTTTGCTGGAATGTCAAATGAATATATGTATAAAAACCCCAATAATCGTATCAGATATGTATAGGTTGTTGTTGTAGTTGTTATTGTTGATTGAGCTGATTTAAATGGAGGCAAATGCAAAACTTTTTAATTAATTAATTAATCGTGTCAGGCTGCAGATATCCATAGAGCTGTTAACATGAAACAATTTGCATGGGAACATCAATAAAAAAAAACTAGAATAAATAACCGGCTTCACACTCGATGACAAAGAAAGAGAGAGATGGAGAGTGAGAGAGAGAAAGCGAGATGGAGACGAAGAGCTTGAAATAAGTTCGCGAGAAATATATTTAACTAATGCCAAATGCTACACTTTTGCATTGAGCACAGTTATCTGTAGACATTAATACAGTTAACTATACCGTGGGGCGAGACTTGTTTGTAATTGAAATCGCATTGAAACACTTGCTGATTGATGGTGATGATCGAGTCAGAATCAGTGACTTAGTACTTCAACATGTCAGTGCATGTGCAACATTGCAACTAATTTGCAAATATGCTAATTCAATTATAGTGATCGGTAATGAGCGTCAACGACTAAAGCACACCCTGGGGTGATTTTTATGACTGCAATTTGTAATACTTTACTAGGTATGACTAATGAACATTCTAAATATTTCCACAATATGGAAAAATTGCAATATACGATGGAAATATTTGTTCAATTCTATAAACTGATTTAATTTTTCGACTTTTTTTTATAAAGAATAAATTATAACTGAGTATTTTAAAGTAATACAAAATTCCTTTGCTTTTTTAAAAAAAAGTTTTAAAATATTTCAGAAAACATTTAAATTTTGTTAACATTTTGTTCATTTCTAGCAACCTTACTATTTAATCTGTAAAGTCGGAGATTTATGTTTACGAATGTGAAAACAAGTTTGATTCAAGCTCCACCCACAATTACTCGTACAATTAAATCATTTATCGATCAATTAGATTTAATATTATTTTAATCATGCAATGTAGCCACGTTATTCTAGGAATGTCTAATTGGTCACGTGTGTTGATCCAGTGTGCAATTAGATGTCCAAACCCTCAGTACTTGGCAATTATCAATTTCAGCAAGCATAGCATTACTTTTGAGACACTGTAGCTTATGCAAATACTCACGTGTGCAACTTGTTGGCCGAAGTAAAATGATGATTGTTCGCAATTTAATTGTTGAATAAACTATTTTCTATGTTCACAGAATCGACAGCGTTATCAATTTGGAATTTTATTTAGTAATCCGTTTGAACTTTTGGACAAGTTGTGCGGAAATAATTTGAACAAATACAAGTAAAATAAAGTCGCATTAAATGGGCGTAACAAACGCGTAAACTCTCAATAAAAATTATAATAACTATGTTTATTTAATTTAAAACAAGCAAAGAAAAACTAAAGCCGCATAATCCTTTGACAGCAAAAGAAAATAGAATTTAATTAAAATAATAAAACACTGAGAACAAATAAAATAATTTTTCTGGCTTCTTTGTGTGTGCGTGGTGCGTTTCTCGATGGCAACTGAGGCTGAGGCTGAGGCTGAGAGAGAGGCTTGGCAAGGTGCTTTGGCGCCAAGACTTGTGCTTTGTGCTGACATCACATCGCTCTGTAGATTGGAAGTGTTACAATAGGGTTGTCAGGGGGCGTGACAGTCGCAGTCGCAGTCGCAGTCACTGCCACTGCCTGACCTTCCAGTCCCCCAAACTCAAAAACTCAACTGTGAAGGAAGATGCTGTGAATGCTGTGAATGCTGTGAATGCTACCTTTTACTTTTTTGCTTCGATCTGGATTGTGACGCATTCGCTTTATGCGGAAGTATTTTAAGAGTATAGTATTGTGGCTTCTTCGCTGACAGATCCTATCTCATATCAGATCAGAACTCGCATCTCTCAATTTATGCACACGCTTGTTCCTAGTTCTCAGATTGTGTTTCGTAGTTGCTCGTTGGTCGTTGGTCAATGCAATCCCTTCACTTTCTTGCCGATTTACGTCATCTGAGCCCTGCTTTATACTATGTTACTCATTGTAATTAAAATGTGCAGTCAATTATTGAGAAGAGTATTATAAGTTTATGGTAGTTTATGTGACAAAATAATTGAAGAAACTATCGATATATTTATATATATTATTAATATACAAAAATAATTTAAGTCGAAATTGCGATACAACTTGTCAGTTCAAGTAACTTCCTGTCGTTCACACTTGACTTAAGCGTTCTCACTTGGATTTAATTATAGTGAATGCAACATGCCTGCCACCTTCAATTTAACTTAATCAAAGTTCTAGCCACTGAATTACAGTGTTTAAATCTAGACCATATCGTGGTTGGAATCGATAGTAAAGTCTAAATCATATATTATTGTGGGAGGAACATTTTTAATATACACTATATATTCAAACATGTAGATCGATGACGATGCATTTTAATTCTAATTAAAATCGCTTGGAAATACGTGCTAATGAGTCCCTAACCGATAGTTAAGCTGCCAGGGTCCGATATTTAAATTGACACTATTATATTGTGTTACAATCCATTAAATATTGCAAGGCGAACTATTCATATTCATATTGTTCTTAATGACTTTATCTAAACGAAGTAAATAACATGCTTAGATTTTTATTAAACCAAAGTACAAAATATGTTTACAAAATGTTCGTAATTTAAGAAATAGTTCTTTAAAAAAATATACTTCCCAAAAAATAATGGAATATTGTAGGAAAAAGAATATCTCGAAGAGATATTCACTATTCGAAATACACTGCGCAAGTTCTTTGATTTGATGTATTTGAATAAAAATATCTTACTTATGCTACATTGTAAGCGAATTTGATTTATCAGTTGTTAGTTGGGGTCGTTGGGCAGCTGCTATAGGCATCCGCTTCAAGTTTCAAGTCTTTGTTATCGGGTTGCCTTAAGAGATCTGAGAGTTTTAGACAATAGCTTGAAGGGTATACAATTTAGAAGTGTTGTTAAGAAGGTTGGTTACATTACTATTATATTAAATTCAGCATCGAATATATGTAAATATGTATAATGAGAAAAAGGAAACTTTTTATACAATAACAGCATTAAAGCTAAATGTAATGTAGAATAAAAATAAATAATTCGAAAATAGAATAAAACTAAATAGGAAATATAACAATCGAATTAAAATCATATCAAATTGTATTGATATATTAATAATATAACAATATAAACAAAATTTTGCTAAAATATAATAATATAAAGAAATCAGAAAAATAGATGAAACTGACAATTTTAACAACGTTTACTTTACTTACGATTAACTTAAAAATGTATTGAATTTTATTGCTGGGTAACTTATTGGTGAACATACCCCGCTTGTTTATGCTTTCTGTTTCCATTGGAAGGGTTAACAGTTAGTTCTTGAACATGCGTGATAATGCTGGGCAATGCTGGAAAAGTGACTCTCTTCTGGATCTCCGCTATCGCAATTTCCATTTCCATTTCAGTTTCATTTCGTTTCGTATTTTATTTCTCCACTTCGCTTCGTCTCCTCTTCGTCTGCTGTTTTCATGTCTTTCTCGTCGCGTTCAACGACTCTTGTGTGTTACTTGCGTTCAGCTGGGATATTTTATTGTGATTAAACAATTTCGTTGGCACCCCCAAGTTAGTCGGTTTCGTTTAGCTCGCGACAGCGAAGGCAATAGAAAAGAGTTGCGTGTGTCTGTGAGTTTACTTCTGTGTGTGTGTGTGTGTGTGTTGGTAACTAAATCAAAGTATAAAAGTAAATCGGTGTATTGAGTAAATGGGGTAAATTCAATAAATAGTTCAGGGCTTTGGCTAATTGGTCCAACGACTCCATCTAACAACAAAGAAAAACAACAACAAGTCATAGTAAATGTGCAGCAAAGCTGATTACCAACAACAGCAACATCAACTAAAATACTAAATAAAGCTGACCCAATTACAGCTGACCACACTTTAGCATTAGACGCACAATTGTAGGTGACTGTGCTTTTATTCGATACACTTGCAACAGCTGTTCGAACTGTCCAAAAAAAAAAAAAACAAAAACTTACTGCACTGCAGTCTGTCTTTCCTTCTGTCCGTCTGTCTGTCTGTCCGTTCATCTGTCCAGCTGTCTGTCCTGTGCTCATCATCAGTCACGATTCTGATAAGACACATGACGTTCCAATTCGACGCTCTCAAAAAGCTTCTCTCGTAACAGATTATATACAAATACACAGTTACTGCTATAAGTATACACACTACTTACACAGTTATGCAGTATATATGCATTAACAGAATTTTATTTAAAAAAAAAATCATTTCAATTCATTCGATTGCTGGCAGCTGCCAGCTTCAACGGGCAAATCTCTTAAAATTTTCGTAATTCCGCTGTGATAACATTGATAACAATATTTTGTAATAGGCAAACATTTAATCAATTGTGAATTTGTGAGAAAGTTGCACAATATGTTCTTAATACCAAAATGTGAGTATATTTTATATATTACCTTAATTGTACATATTTCATTTTATATCATATAAAATGATTTTCATGATTCAAGTGTAAATACTTGTATGCATATGAGATTTTTATTGTTTTTTAATGGTCCATAAACGTGACAGACTTGTCTTATATAAGCTAGAAGCTCACTTTAGTACTACCTAGTCGGTCATTATTTTCCTGGTATTACTTTTATTAGTTGCTGGTTTTATTATTTCCACTCATTTCGTTTTTGTTTATGTAGCTACTTATGAGAAAAAGATAACTATTTTTGTATTAATACTTATTAGTATTTTTTATGCTTATTGATCAACACAAAAAACATACTACAAAATCGATAAATTTCTTGTATTTTTATCGTTTTCTCCAAACAGTCAATCGATATTTAGAAATATCTATTTAAAATATCTTAACTTTTATCGGTTCTAATATCCATTGAGATCTTAAAACCTTAACCTAGGTCTCTAACTGTTCGACTGTAAAATTGTGGCAGAATTATAAAACCGTTGTCAGTGCATTGATCTGGGCGAAAATCTGTCAAGACCTCTGACTTTGCTGTTGTATAATGCAAATCGTTGAACCATGTGAACTTCAAATACAAATCAGCAAATAAAATGTTATATACACACATAAAAGTGACAAAAAGTTTAAATAAATTAATAAGCTGTGTTATGCATCAATCTCGAGTTATCTCGAAAGAGTCTCTCTCAAAAATCTCATTTAAATTATGTATTTAAACATCATCATTCAGTATTGATTATCGATGCATTAATTGACACAGCTCATCCATCGAACGTAACTGATCTACGCCAAGATTGTGGCAATTAAACAATCAGCGTTGACAACGACAAAGAAGAAAAAGAGTAAAGCATGATTTAATTAAGTCAATAAAGAGTGCAAATATTTGATTTCCTTATTATTGAGGTGTTAACAAAGTGTTCTCAATGGACTTTCGAATGGGGAAATAAACGTGAAAGTGAACTTTAAATCTTAATCGCAGTTATTTGTTTCCAATGCTAATTATTACTGCAGCCAGACAACAGTTAATGATATCATATATATATTTTTTGTATTATATTTTTTATAGATCAAGATATTTATCCAATTTAAGAGCACACTTATCCTGTTTAAGCTTATATATTGTATTTTTATGGGATTTTTTATTGAAATCGAATTCTAATTTCTTTTTTTTAAATGTATCTGAAATTGTAATCTGAAAGCCATAAATTTTCATATATTAAATAATTATTATTATCATTATTATATCACTTAAATCAAATTAAATGAATTGTGGTTGAAATTTCTTGAATGAAATGTATTTGCCAATTAAAGTTGATGTGTTGTTTCTAGTGAGTCCTAAATTATGTTATACTAAATAAATATTCTCTGAGAAATATTAAATGAGTAACAATCAGCTATTATAAAAGACATCATTGCAAATACTGATTACTCAATACAAAACAAAAATTATGTCAACATAAAGAGTGTAACAACAATTGCTAATTATTAAATGATAAATATGAATATGTCAATGACAGCCTTAAAACTCTTTTCGAAATCTAACTGAACATTCATCCAACTGACCTTAAAGCATCTACAGTTCAATGATTTCAAACAACTCGATGCATTATGTGTGTGTTTGTGTGTGTGTGTGATATGTGATGCCTATAAAAATTATAGTATAGATTGTCACACTTCGTCATGCTAATTAAATGGCCAAGTCGATTTGCTTAACTAATGTGTCAAATGCCTTTGGGGGCCACAGCGGAGGAGGAGAGAGGCAAAGCAAGAGGCGTGTGACTTTAAGCCCTGGCCATATAATTAGAGCTGGTTTACACCGTTTATGGCTTTATATATCTACGTTTTTTTTATTTGATTTTCGTTTTTTTTTTTTTGGTAGCAGCGAAATGTCTTCATTATGCTGGACTTTTTTGTTTTCCACTTGTAATTACATATTTTACACATTTCATACATAAATTTAGTTGGCTTTTAATTGCGTGTAAATTGCATGTTGGCCATAAAATATTTTGATTGTTGTTCATAATTGATTAAATGTGTGCGAGTACACACTGTACTTTATCGTGAACTTGAACTTGGGCGGGCATGAACCACAGACATAATACTTAATAATACCTTCGACATCGGCATCGGGCACCTGCCATCCAACTGTTTTGTTTGCTCGTGCTTCGGTCGATGACAAATTCGTCGAGTTCGATGATAAAAGTGTTACAAGGTTTCGCCTTTCGGCTCCAGCTCAGCACAGTACAGCAAACACTGTTATGTATTTTTATACCCGCTACCCATAGGGTAGAAGGGTATTATAACTTTGTGCCGGCAGGAAATGTATAAAGTATATATATTCTTGATCAGCGTCAACAGCCGAGAGAATCTAGCCATGTACATCTGTCTATCTGTCTGTCCGTCCGTATGAACACCTAGATATCAAAGACTATAAGAGATAGAGCTATAATTTTTGTTCGACAGCATTTGTTGTGTTTGCATGCAGATCAAGTCTGTTTCAAATTTCCGCCCCCACAAAATGACAAAACTCGAATAACAAGCGTAATTTTAAAGCTAAGGTTGAATTTTGGTATATTCAATAATGACAATAGTCTTTGTGATTCCTGAAAATTTGGTTGCGATCAGATAAAAATTGTCGAAGTTATTGATGAAATATTGTTGTATGGGCAAAAACGCCTACTTACTAGGGGTATATATTGAATGTAGTACCATATCAATATACCAAATATACGATTTGGTATAATTTTCGTATTTATATGGTATATTTTACACCGCAATATTTAGCTTTTATTCAAAATGGGTAGCAGGTATCTCGCAGTCGAGCACACTCGTCTGTAGCTTTCTTACTTATATAGTTATAAATCCGGCACTGTTCTTCCATTTGTTGAAACTGATGTTGCAAAACTGCATCATTTATGTTTAGATAAGAATCGAATATGTGTAGATCATTTCTTAAATTTTATTAATATTCAAGGTTCGACTGAAAGGATATATAGAGGATAATCATAAGTTTACTGACTTTTAAATAGAAAACGTCTAGAGACTTAAAATTTGCTTTATCAAAAGATACAATAAATGTAATAAAAACTGATCTATTTCCATTCAAAAAATAGATCGCTGCATTAAATAGTCGAGCGTTTTATTTTCCAGAACGCAATTTCCACCAATTTGTACCAATTATATATAAATGATTACATAATTGAGTCAAATATGGAAATTTCAGCTTTTCAGTATATCACTTCATCATCTCTTCTTTGGGGCGAATTAGCATCTTAACTTCTTTAAGTAAAATATCCTCGAACCAATTTTTTCTCCAAAGTAAAAGTGGCCCATATGGTGCATTTAAAGGACTGCATAAGAAACAACAAAAATTTATAAATATGTGTATTCCTTCGAAAATAAAAATTAGCAATATTTACCTAGCATAACAATCATTGTACCACCAGCCACTTTCATTCCGGACTGCGCAATTATCATCGTCAAATTTATCGTTGTCGTAATCGAATGTTGTGAATTTCATGTTTTTTTCGTCTCTCATGCCATCATAAATATTAGTTCCATTGAATTTACCCAAACTCAGTGCATATCCATTATCTTCATCAGATATTTTGAAGTCGTCGTAAAGAGCGTTGTAGGTATTTCCATACCGATCAAGCAAATGTATGTAAAGTTCGAAACGCTGCAAGCTCGTGATACGATGTAATTTCTCTAATCCAAGAAAGAAATCACTTTCAAAAGAACCGAAACCTTTGCGATACGTTGACCAATCCCTATCGAAACTCTCATCTCCCCCAACTCGTTGTTGTATTACAATCCATCCAGGTCCAGCTAACTGACTATCGCACAAAACATTGAATAAACCTATGCCAGAGACATTGAGTTGATTAACTCCTGAATAATCTCCGAAGGGGAGGCATGTTGTGGGAATTAATGCAGATTGACTAAGCTTAGTTTCATATTCTTTTAATTTCAATTGAATCTTTTTCTGTTCTTCTCTAATGTTCTCTGATGGCCTAGTTAATTTGTTGACTTCTGAACATAACTGAATATCATTTTCATGATTTATTAATATAGATTTACTCTTCTCTAATTCCAACTCAAGTGCTTTCTGATGTTCTGTGTTATTTTTAATATATTCATCTTTTTCAATTAAATTAGAATTAAAAGATTTTAATTGAACTAGACAATTTTCTAAGTATGTGGATTTATCTGTTAGTTGTTCTTTTAATTTAAGAATAATATTTTGTTGTGAGTTAATTTCAAAATCAGATTTATCAACTTTATTTTGACACAATTGCAAATCGTTTTCCCTTTTGATTACTTTGTTTTTATACTCATTTAATAGAGCTGCCTCCTTCATTAATGTTTCATGAATTCTTACAATTTCATGATATTTTTCCATAAGATCAGAATTTAATTCACTTATCTGCTTTTCCTTAGTTTCACTTTGTTCTAACTCATTTCTGAGCTGTCTAATAATATCGAGCAACGGTTTCACGGTTTTTTGGTCTGATTCATACGTCTGATAGGAAGAAAACGTATACACTTTAATCACTCTTTATTCTTCTTAGTATTATGTCTTTGATCTCACTTCATCTCCAGTTGTTGTAGCCACCAAGAATATTTGAAGGACCATCAGTAAGAAAACTCCGTTAAATGTTATTCTGCCCATTTTAAATGTTTCGACTGCCCTCAAACAAAATGAATTTGGAACTGAATTTCGTTATTTCGTTAAAGTCATTGAATGTCTGAAGCGGATGCGGATTCCGCTCAATGGATCTGAATGAGTGAGGTCAAGTAATGATAACCTAGAGTCTGGGCCCTAGATTCTCTTGTTCGACAGAAGAGATTTCAATGTCGGATGATTGTCTGGAACTTTCTTTAAATTCGAAGAAATAAATAAAATAAAAATATAAAAAATTTATAGCAACAACATTGTTTTCAATTTCTCTCAGTCGCGTGTTGACATTGGGGTCAATCTCCGAAGTACTCGAAATTATGCCCGAATTCTTTCAAAACGACAATGGGACTGAGTTTTTATTAATATATATGCTGACAACTATTTGGTTAGCAAATTTAAAAACAACTTGATTAAGTTAATAAGAGTATAATTATATCCGCTACCCATAGGGTAGAAGGGTATCACAATTTTCTGCCGGCAGGAAATGTATGTAACAGGTAGAAGGATGCATCTCTCCACAATATTAAGTATATATATATTCTTGATCAGCGTCAACAGCTGAGATCTAGCCATGCCCATCTGTCCGTCTGTCGGTCTATCCGAAATATATAATTTGGTATATTATTAGTATTTTTGCGGTATATTCTGTTGGTATATTTTGAGAATAATACAGTAATATTTTGCTTTTATTCAAAATGGGTAGCGGGTATCTCAAAGTCGAGTCTGCTCGACTTTCATACTTGTTTTATTTCATCCAGTTCCTCTTTGCACTTTCACATATATCATTTTTATGCCATATAAATATTCAATAACAAAGGAAACAACAAGGGTATGATTTGGTATCATTCGCCTGCAATTTATGTCACGGGAAGAAGCACAAGGGAGCAATAACATTTTAAATACACACTTATTTTTTAACTTTGGCATACATAATGCTAATGCTGGTAATGCCATTCGCAGAGTATAATAAACATTAATGTTAGTCATTAATATATTTTGGATTAATTTTGATTTAAAAATAGATTTGTATATTTAAAACAGATTAGATAGAATAGATTTGATAGCATTTGTTTGTTTGTTAATTAGTATCAGAATTAACATATTAAATTACATAATTAAATGAAGCTATCTCTGGATAGACTTCCAATTTGTTTTACGTTGTAAACAGCGTCTTTCATATTCCCGATCAATTCTTTCATTTAGAATATTTAAAAATAACTTTTAAAAACGATATTTTAATACACCTTGTAACATATTCATAAAATAGTAGGGAAAGAAAAAGGCTGGCAAAACTTGATTCAAACTGAAAATGTGTTAAAATTGAACTCAGAAAATAACATTGAACAACTTCCGACTGTCCATCTGTTCATATAAATACTTCATAGAGACTATAAGATATATAGCTAAATTTTGTAATGAATTTTTGTTAACAAATATACCAAATATGCATTAGGTAAATTTTAGTATTTTTCAGTTTAATAATTTCGTATATTTAAATTGTAATACTGAACTCTTTTGCTCTGCCGGCACCGAATTGCCAATAAGAAACTTAGAATATTCCAATCGCATTTGGTCCCAGGCATTAACGACGTTGCGTTTAAGCTCCAATACATAAGCGTTTAAAAAAAAGCTTAACTCGTCTTGAATTTCATCATCATTCTTCTGAATACAATTGTGTGCCAGCGTCTCGAGGTGAGCCCATAGATCAATTAATAGATCATAGATCCCACTCGATTATAGATTCCTTGTTTATCTTTTAACAATCAAAACATATGATTTAATGCTTTCAATAATTCGAAAACTTCCCAAACTCAAATTTTTCCTATGTAGTTTATAGAATTTAAGTTTTCTTTCTGTGGAAACATAACTTAACATCAATAGGAACAATATAGCTAAGAAATCTAGTTTGTTTCATCAAAATTTTATTAATATTGAAATTCTGCAGTTATTTACTCAAACAGGATAAATACTTATCTGTCTAGAGTATTTGCTAGTCGCAGAGCATTCCTATTGCCATATATAGTATTATGCTTAAGTCGGGCCTTTGACACCTACTACGTAGAATATATTAAATCCTGAAATACATGCGTAAAAACCAGAAGTTCTCTCCCGTTTCCCGTTTCTGATTCACATATGCTAAAACACACACAGAAAACAATTCGCAATTCGTTGCTGTGGATGTTTTTCTGCCAATTCACGATTAGCTGTCGAATTCAAATACAAAACAGAACAGCGCAAAAAAAAGTGCGTCGTTTAATTTATTTTTACTCGAACTTTTGCTGTTGTTGTGACTGTGGTTGTTTGTTGAGACTCGGTTCTAATCAGGAGGATGTTGTTACCAAGTGGCTGACTTTGTCGTCTGTGGAGTAAATGAAATTATCGTCGAGTTATCGTGAGTGTGCGCTTAGAAGAGCGTCAGAGAACGTGGAGAACGTCATCAGCGAACATTGTATGAATTAGTACTTGAAGTTCGAGTTATTGATCGGGAAGTGATCTTTGGACACCAGTTCGTTGAATCCCCCAATGCAATGCGAGTTCGACTCTCGTTGACTGCTTGATCATTAGTGACGCTCACAATTGGACTTTATCGAGCTAAAACCTCTTCAAGGTAAAGTCTGCTTTAGTTTGTCGATTTGTCGACACATTTGTGTACCACACAGTGCCACAATTATGTATCATTAATCTTACAACTGCAAGAGTAAGTCTTCAGTCTCTGATATTATCATTAATCTTTCGCTAGGTTTTACAACAACTTACTAGGAAGTGTTTTGTGCGATGATTTAAGGATCGCTTTTAAATGTCTAGCAGCTATATAAATTTAATACTTAATTGCCAAAAATATATATACTCGTACTTGTATACTCGTACGGCATATCGCCGAACATTTATAAATTAGTAAGCCAATAAGTCAAAAAACCAACACTCATAGATATATTTGTATTTGTATTTGTTTGCAAGAAACCGCTGAGTCAAGACAGCAAAGTATGACGAAGGCGTTGAATATTATTGAGAGGCCCGACCTGGGACAGAGTCCGATTCAAAACGCGATCCTAAGTGAATAACGAACAAGTTTCATACGCGCGTTTTATATACGAATATTGTGAAATTCCATTGTAATTTGTTAATGTTATTATTGCCAGTTGTTGTTGTTGTTCTTGTTGTTGCTGTCGTAGCTCAATTATCATTAAGATTTGTGTTAAATATTCATAAATATATGCTTAAAATTTAAATGTTATTTATTTGTTTCTTGCTCTTGTCTGTATTTCTTTTCTGTTTTTTTAATTGTTGTTGTCTGGCTGTTCCTTCACACCGGCATGACTCGACACTTTGACTGTAAACTGATCTCGGGTTAAGCAATTAAAAGACAACTGCAGACAGACAGTAAGAGATACAATGTGTGGTGTGTGCTCGACATCGTAATAAGCGAAGGTTGCCCACACAGACAGAGCACGTGAAAAAAGGCTGACTCCATGGATGGTTGGATGGATGGATAATTACCCATATTTAATGCCAACTAGTGACATATCTTGTATCTATCTATAACTCTGCATCGACACATGTTTATGCGTTACGCATTGACTTTACGTTGATTAGTAGACGGAAAACCGGAACGGAATTCAACTTACAGAAAAATCACCGGCAAACGACATTGTCGTGGCATTTTTAATTACCCCGCTGCACTTGAAAGGAAAAATCAAGAAATCAGACTACAGAATCTGCGACTGAAACTAACATTAGTCGACAATTACAGCGTGTACACTGTACAGATACAGATGCATATACACATGCAGATACAGTCATAAAGATACAGATTGTGTAGTTCGTTATTAGACGCACGTGTATTCCACATGCCATAAGTCAAAGTTCTGTTCGATAAGTATTGGGTATTCACCCTATCAACTATATTTTATCAATTGCATATTTGGCGCTTGGAATTTCGAAATTGTGCTCGATCATTGCTCAAATTTGCATGCGATCGAATTACGATATTGCATAAACTCGACGAGCTTATTATTATTATTGATTTGTCAGTTAATTTCTCTTAATCATCCGCATCATTATTGTGTGTTCAGCTGGCAACAGGCAACAGGCAACAGACAACCGACAACTGATAACTGGAACTATTGCAAACAAGTTCTCCCCACACACATATAAATAGAGTCTTTGCTAATCAAACTGATGATTTCACAAAGATAATGATTCAGTGTTGCAACGAAATTTCATCAAAATCTTCACGAAAAGAGGTTACTAGGCATTTTACAAAAGATTGATGGGATATCCCCACAGTCCATCTTGTATGTTAAATTTAAACCAGATTTAAATTTAAAGAAATTTATATTTATACTCGCATAGGGTATTAGGGTATTTTAACTATTATATACAAACTAGTATATTTTATACTTTATGGTAAATTTTTAATGTAGTACTTTATCGAAAGACCAAATATCTGGTATATTCGAGTATTTTGTGGTATAGCGTTTTGGTATATTTTAAGAATATGCGATATGCACTGTTTTTGCTTTGAATAAAAAATCGGTGTCGGGTATCTC
This sequence comes from Drosophila albomicans, assembly GCF_009650485.2. Classification (NCBI taxonomy): domain Eukaryota; kingdom Metazoa; phylum Arthropoda; class Insecta; order Diptera; family Drosophilidae; genus Drosophila; species Drosophila albomicans. The sequence continues at coordinate 10,964,032 of NC_047628.2, read as the reverse complement.
GATATACGAGAACACTTGATATATATATAACTATATCAATATACCGAATGTAGCATTTGAATTTTTAAGAATGCTTTTATTTAAAATAGGTAGAAGGTATCTCAGAGTCGAGCACACTCGACTATAACAGTCTTACTTGTTGTATATTTTTTTTGGGAAATTCATTTAACTGCTTTGGTATTATATTTGTTTTGCCTTTTTAAGACGCAAAAACAAACACAGAGACTGGTTTTTGCAATGCGAAGAATGTTGTGGATTAAAAGTTCTTAGATCTCAGATCCATAAATAAATTTGAATTTCTAATGAGGTATTCCCCTTTTTTATGGGTCAATCCATCTTGGCTGCTCGTTAAGAACTCGTCAGGAAATAAAATTGTCGAAAATTGTCATGTTTAAATTCATAAATATTATTATTAAATGCTTGTTGACAGTTTTATTCTATATTCTTAATATTCAACTTCTCATATATTAGATAATATTATTTTAGCCACAAGCGATAGATTCATCTGAGATCTTTTATTCATAGGAATTAAGTAATATTGTTTTATTGCTCACTGCTTAATATACTAACACATACCACCTACAATTAAAAGATTACACAACAATAAATTTACATATATTTTATATGACACAAAAATGAAATTCAAATTGAAATGATTCTATTTTTGATGGCTATTGTGAACTTATAAAACTCGATAATAAAACCGATTTTATACATTGTTTTTGAAACAGCAAAAAATTTTCAAATTATAATTGAGGGTTTGAAAAATTAAATTCAAATTCAAATTACTTAATGAATAATCAACGTTTAGAAAATGGTTTTAATGAATAATCAACGTTTAGAAAATGTTTTTAATAGATAAATAAAGAGAATATTATTCAAAGAATATTTGTAAGACACAGAAAGCACAAAATTTCCTATATTAATTATTATTTTGATGGCTTCAAATTACTTAGTTTAAATTGAATGGAAATATAGTTATTAAGTTTTTCAAATGTATCAATTACATGACTCTTGAACCCATAATAAATGTTGTGTACTTAACCCAAATTAGCTTAAATGATTTTTAAATTGCTTTCATTAAGCTTTTGGTTATTTCTTTTGTTTTGATTTGTTTTTAGTTTTGTTGTAGTTTGAATTGTTTTCGTTTTTTTGATAGCATTTTTATTGTTGTTCTCTAAGTTCTGTGTCCCATTTAAATTGCACTTGTCTGCTTAACACTTTCAAATGAACAATTGAACTTTTGTATAATAATGTGTCCAAATTAAATGGAATTTTTTTCATTTGCTATTTCGGGCTTAGAGCAATACTATTGATTAAATGGCAAAGTCTCAGTGGAAAATTAATAAAACATGAGACGATAAAACGATCACGAACGCAATTTGGGCGTGAAAGTCCGATATTATATTATGGGATTATTTCTGGGGCGCAATGACGTCAGAGCAGGACAGTCTAATGATAATGGTGATGGGAATGTGCAATGGATAGTGGATAATGATAATGTGAGATCACCGATATGGCTAATAACAGTTGACCCCCAGTTGTGAACCCTTCGAGATGATGCAGTTGGAGTTTCAATTGCAATTGCAGTCGCAGTTGCATTCCAAGCATGCGATTCGCTAATGCACATGTGGCAATTAATCAAAGTGAAATCAAAACGACAATAACAGCTGACTAATGATTAACAAGTGCGAATTAGCCATCAAAGTGAGCTAATTATTATTTGATTGAAATGCCCGGATCTAAATCCGATGCAGCTATCTTGGCCAATTAACGTTCTGCGAACGCGGGGATCTCTGATCTCAATCTATATCTCAAGCCATGCTATGCGAGTGAAAAACAATTAACGCCAACTCATATCAATAACACATTTCGTTTCAGTGCATTTCACATCATACTTACTTCAGCAATAATATAATACTTAATGATTCCATATTAGATCGCTTGGACTCGCCAGACTCTGCGAGACTGCACTAAACAAATTGCCAATGCAATTAATTAGCAATAACTAACTTTAAATGCATTCTAGGAAATAGCTCGATAAACAATTATTATACGATCTTATCACGTTTTGCATTGCGTGTGTCGCCATTGCATCAGGTTCACATTATTCTAATTAGCAAAACAGGATCATCTAATATAATATTTGGTATAACATTTAATTAAAAAATTAAAAAATGTTATCAATAGGTATGAGGTTGGTGTGAATGAATTCTTTCTTATAATGTATTGTTATGATACTTTATTGCTGTACTTATTTAATTACTTAATAAATCTGAAATCTAAAAGAAAAATTCATAACTTAAACAAATTGCATTCCAAAGGTTTCAAGAAAATATAATTTTTTCATTACGATAAATTTATGTTATCGATATCTTATTCTATCTAATATCTAATTTGTTAAGAACATATTGGCATTTACAAAAATAACTAACTAGAAAATTTAATAATATGCTTGTTTAGACTTAATTATTTTCTTTATTCTAAGAAATTCTTTTTTTACATAGTTGGCCTGTAATTAAATGACTGCTTTTCAAAGTTTAAACCATTTGTTATCGGCACACCAAAGCTTTCTAGACAAAATTTTAAACTTCTCTTATCTTCAGTATTTTAAACATATGTACGTTTAGATGAAATAAAACAATTTTATCGATAAGATATTGTAAAATATTCTAATTTACGGAAGAGCTATAAAATTCGGAAATCGCTTATTTAATTTATTTGATTTGTTAATAACTATTCATTCTTTTTTCTTCGTTATTTCTTTACTTTTAGTTTTTTGATGATTAATACATTCTTAAATTGATTCAAGTTTCACATAGTAACAGTATATATAATTGATAACTTTTCAATGCTTAAAAAATCATTGTTTTCCAGCTCTGAGATTTGTTCCATTATAAAACTTTCTAGCAAATCTATAATTGCAGCTGTGCTTATATTATTTTATTCATAACCTTTTTCTATGGAATTACTAAAAAACATCGATGCACAATATTAAATTTCTTTCTATTAATGGCTGAATTTTATTTAAGTTAAATTTAAATAACTCAATATATGCTAGACATCCACTTGAACATATATTCTTTACAAATTAAGCTTAAAATAAATTTCTATTCACTTCAAAGTTATATGCAATTTCACTGAAATTTGGCAACAATGCAAGGACATTTTCTAGTCGAAATTTTATCGTACTACAGTGCAGCAATGAGTCTAATTCTTAAGTAGAGGGTATTTTTGTAGTCGTAGCAATCGAAGCATGTTTACACGTGACACCCACAAATTGTTTCGCAGCGAATTTTGTTAATTTATTGATAGCTTTGCATGGGCTGGCTTTTGTGATGTCAAAGAGTGAGTTCAGTAGCCTTTGGGCAAGGTCATCTCGCCAACTGACTAACTGGCTAACTGTCTTAACTGGCTATATGACTTTGTGGCCAACAACTGAATGCTCATAGAGTAGACAAATCAGACAATGGGAATGAATTGACATCTCTTTTGGGACAGATTAACAAACTTGCCGCGTTTACTATTGTCGCTGTGTGTTTTTTTGCCTATTTGTTATTGTTAATGTTATTGTTATTGTTGCCTGCCTATGAGTCAAAGATTAACGGCAATCGATTTGTTAATGCGGAAATTGATTAAAGCATCCTCATCTACTCCTCTCTCTCTCTCTCTCTGTCTCTCACTCCCATTTATTTATAACAATTATGAACAAACGAAAAAAGTCAACAAAATATTCAATATTCATGAATAACAACAATTTAATTATATGTTTTGTTTTATTGCAAGCGTCCAATTGCAAAGTCAAGTTCAATGGCATAATTTTGCATGCAATGCAATCACTTAACAACAATAAAAATAAGTTGTTATTTAAGCTGACTCTAGACAAATTTATCGAAATATATTTGCGGTGAAAACTACACCAGAAATACGAGAATAAAGCTGATTGATTTGATTTAAATTTGTATTAATTTGTGTAAAGTGAACCTTGAAATATTGTCAGAAATTAACAGTCAATTTATTATAGAAGGCTATTATAACTTTGTGCCTGCAGGAAATACATATATGTAACAGACAGAAGGAATCTCTCATATATGATTCCTGAAAATTTGGTTGCGATCAAAAGTTATTACGGATATATTTTTGTATAGCAAATAACGTTTAAGAATCTGGTATATTTTATCCTTAGTGGTATATTGTCATTATATGGTATATTTTACTATTTTTGCGGTATATTTTTAGTAAATTTGTTGAATATGGTTTTATTTTAAATAGGTAGCAAGTAGCTCACAGTTGAGCACACTCGACTGAAGCTTTCTTATTTGATTATACTATTAAATTTCATTCGTGCATATCTAAATAGTTGCAATGTTGTTTGTATTTTTATTACAACACATTTGTAACTTAAATTCAATTAATTTGATGATGATTCCAGCATTATATTTAGCTTTTTAATTACATGGTATTGAATATAAAATATAATGGAAATTAAAGCTTATACAAGCTAAAGCTTAAGCTAATCTAATCAACCTCGACCCTCATTTTAGTCTCAAGGGATTAGGTTCTACATTTAATAAAACAACAATTATTGATATTATTAATTATAAAGATTAGTCACATACTAAATAATAGTAAATATAAATCAGTTTCAGACAGTGGCAAATGATCCAAAAGTATGCAACGACAAAAAAGAAAAATACAAAAAAGTATTTGAAATTTTTGTAAATTGAATTCTCAGATAATGCTGATTAAAGAAATATGACTAGCGAATGTTCTCACGCGATTATTGTGCTTGTCAAATGCATTCGCAGTCAATAATCAATAAGAGAAAACTTGATTCATATAATAGCTATGTTTACACCTAAGATAAGCACAAAGCAATTGCTATTGGCCAAATCAGGAAGTGTCGCTTGAGTAAGCCAAGCTTCTGGTTGAGTCGGGCCTTCCAGCAGCTGTGATTGATACTCGTGATTGTTTGGCAAAACCCTCAATCAAGGCACTTGCAATCGTCGAGCCCCCTCAATCAAAAAATAGCATTGCAAATACTTAAAATATTTGCACAGATTCTCTGTCTGTATAGAAATGGGCGGCATCGATGGAAATCGAAACCAAAGTCGAGAAATTTCGAACTGAATTAGAATCGACAAAAAAAGAAGATGATGGCATAAAAAGCAACATCTTCTGCTGCATGCAAAACTGAAGGTGATTGAGTTTTTTATTGTTTAGTGTCTGAAGACAAGAGACACAAAAGCGAGACGAGCCATAAACTTGATTGAAATTGCGTATTTAGATGTCTGGCACATACTACATACGCCGCACAACTGCTGTGATCGCAATATGTAAAAACGCTTTGAAAAGTTTTCCATGCTGAGCGAGAGACCACGCGTCGTATGAGTAATGTTGGCGTAGACACTACTGAAGTAGCCGCATTTACGATCAAATAGCGAGTGGTATTTCCCCAAAATGCGAAACGTCGCCAAAAACGAGTTTACAGCCTTTTTTGATGTCGACAACAACAACATCAGATCTGAGAATCATGCGAGCAGAAGCTGCTTTCTGAAGAGCAGACCGGCTCAAAACAAAGCACAACAGCTGAGCTGAGCTGAGCTGAGCATAACGTCACGTAACGTAGCGTAGCGTAACGTAACGTAACGCAAGCGAGAGTGAGAGCGAACGAGAAACCCTAAAGAGAGCGCAGCGCAGAAAGAGAGCTAGAGAGAGAGAGCAAGAGCAAGAGACTTGTCTTGAGTTGAGTTGACGGACAAGTAAAAACGCGATCGCGTACTGTGGAAATTGAAAGCCGTAACTTTACCTGGTGCGAGTGTCGCACGTCCGGGTTTTCATTCATAAGCGAGCAACGCCAGCGAACGGACGCAAACGCGCTTAGGCCCGATCCCAAGTTATAGGATAAAGATACAAAGATACAAGATACTTAGATACTTAGTTAAGCTACAACAAAAGATAAGATTATTGATGATTGATTGATCGCAAACTCGAACTCGATGTTTATTATACAACAAGCAAACAAACATACAAACTAAATGTTATTTTTATTACTGGCCAAGTGTTAATTGATTTTTAAGGAGCTGCCGCAGCGAATAAAGTTTTCAAGTGCCGCCGCGTTCAACTGAAAAAACAGAAAATAAGTAAAAAGAAATCTGCAGTGTTTTTTATCGTTCGTACTTATTAAGCAAATGCAATAATGAAGGACTTTGGCAAAATGTTTGCGCGTCGCTACAGTGCCGTATGTGTGAGCGACGAGGAATCCCCTCTGCCAACAACAACAACAACAAATGCTACTCCTTTAGCTGCTATTGCCCAATCAGCCACATCCTTGCCAGACTCGGATGCAACTGGAGCTGGAGCTGGAGCTGCGCTGGCGGCTCTGCAACGCGCTCAGCGTCGCAAGAGTCTCAAAGCGAATCGCTCGATGAAGCCCATCGATATATTGGGCAGCTTCTTCAATGAGCAACATCATGGCAAACGCAATGCTCGATCACCCACACGTAAGTCAAGTGCCGAATTAACAACGATCGAAAAGTACTAAGTGGAAGTGTTTAAGGTGTTTTTTTATTATGATTGTTGTGTGCGCCTTCTCGAAGTTTCGTCTTGAAATCTAATATTCATTCAATTCATTAATCATTGATCAATTATGGCCCAAAATCTCGCATCAGCAGCCGCATCAGCATCGGCATCAGCATTTGCTTTGCATTAATTATGAAAATGTGCTTCGTCGCGTTTCGGACAAAACGCCACGCGGAACAAACATTGTCGCTGTTTAGCATAGCACTTGATTAGCCAACTCTTTGACACTGACACAGTTTGCACTTCTTCTCGAACTCTCGTCGTCAGTCAATATAGCGAGAAATACAAAAAACTGACAAAAAAAAACCGAACAAAACCAAAAAACCGACAAAACCTAAAAACCAAACAATCAAATTAAATCAAAAATGCACAACCAAATAAATAAATATATAAAAACGTTAGTCGCACTCGCATTAACATTGAACTTGACCAAATGCTAGAAATCCTAGAAGCCAATACAAGTTTACTTCTATGTGCATTTGTATTTATTTTTCCTTCTCTGCGCGTTTTTGGCGCGTTTTAAAACGCCAGCGACTTTTACAGCACTTTGAGGGGCTTGTTGCACATGTTTTGCAGTTGTTGCTTTTGTTTTGTGATTGCGACCTCTGTGATAGCTCTGTTGCTACCGCATCTCACCTTCATTAACACCCCGATCTAACCATATACTGAAAAACATGTACGAAATGCGATTAAATGCGCTGGAAGAAGAAAAAACATCGAAAACATCTCAAGCGCGCGTTTCTTTCAAAAGTCAAGAACAACACGAATTTCGCACATTTTTTATTTATTTCTTTGGTAGTAGTTCTTTATTTACACAGCAAATTAAACGCGAAAGAGAAGCGAAGAAAATCCAAAAAAGTGCTCACAACTAAAAACTAACATAAAGCGAATCGGCGAATCGGTAATAAATAAATTCTATAAAGAAAAATAAATACAAAATGCTGTCGAAAACTCAACATGAAATCACAAAAAACGAATAATAATAATCGAACGCAATTAGTTGATGTCTGTATAGATTTACTTCCTTATAAATGCTGCTCAATAAAAAAAAAAACAAAAAAAAACTGTATGAACAATGAACACAAAAAAACTTCAAATCAAAATAATAAAATAAAATAAACAATAAAAATATATCTACACATATATTGTTTTTGGATATGCGCAGAAACGAAGAAACGGACGACAACCGTTTATATAGATATAGATAGTATTGTGTGTAGTTTTTGCCGGGCGGAGGAGCTGAAAGCTGAGGTAGTTTAATGACATTGTGTACGAAAATTGATAAAGATATGTGATTACTTGTGGAATTTAATTACACTGAAGTGGAGATACTCTGACGGAATAAAATTACAGATCGATTTTATTATTGCTTCATTTTTGCATAAAGCTAAAAATAATCATCAATACTATCTTTATTTTTATTACTGTTTATCTCGGTAGTTCTAGAACTTTAACGATGTGTAGTTAAGATTATTAAAAGTGTCATAAAATTTATAAATATCAACTCTATATCTATATTTTTCTGAATAATTTATTTGTATGAAAAAAAGTCAAAATAATTATTGAATTGTTTTTGTGTGTAGTTAAAATAGAGTAATTAGATAATATTTTTATGAATATGAACTGTGTTTTTCTTATTGATATAGAACGCATATCAATACCTTTATTTTGCTGATTATTTGAAGAATTCAACAATAATGATCAATACTATTTACATTATTATTATAGATTGAGTAATTAATCAAGTGAAGTTTCAGTTTCAGTTGCAAATCTAGAATGAATCTCTGTATTTTTATTTTGCTGAATAATTGATTTATATAGAAGAAGTCCACATCAATTATTTTTGATTTGAATATACTTCCAATTCCTAATCTTTATTTGAGTGTAGGTAAAATATAGTAAAATGATAAATATCAACACTATTTGCTGATCTAAAATACTCTCAATAATTTCAAAATATTATATAATATTAAAGTGATCAAATCTTGCTGATTTAGAATAAATTCCTGTACAAACAAACCTTCAATACAATGCAAAAATTTGCGCTCGAAATGGAAATTCAAGTTCGAAATGTGATATGAAAGTGAAATTTGAGAGAGTGTGTGTGTGTGTGTTTTAATTTGTGATTTACGGGAAGAGCCTCGACTTCCTATTGAGAGCCTTCGATGTGATCTATTTATTGCGATAAACGCTGAACCAGTTCTTGCATAATTGCAATTAATTCAAATGTAGTTCACAATTGAGTGTGATTTTTACTTGTTTTATTAGTCATCGACATAAAAAAAAAGATTGTTTGTTCGGTTCAGATCTAGTCACTAATTAAACAGGTCGGCTTTACTACGAAACATTAAAAGGTGAAAGCGCAACGAGATATTTTAAATGCCTTTTAATTGCTGTGTAAATATTGAAATTGTTTTCTAATTGGAGCCACGAGGCGATCGCGTTGGCGTTGGCGATGTGGATAAAGTTCACAAATTGCAATACAAAATACAATATACAAAATACAAATCAAAAAGTAAACAGCTGATTTATTTATTTATGATCTTGATCGTAAATCATTTGGATCGCATAAAAGTAGCAGAGATCATTTGGCATGCAAAGCATTTTTGAAAGCAAAATAAAAGTTGACACGTGCGTCCAATAAAGTGTCGAAAATAAATAAACATAAATACAATATATCGAATATTGAATGAAGTACGCAATGAATTGTAGATAAATGAATATTAAGAAAACAAATGCAATTAATGTCAAGTGGAAGAAACATATATTTCGTATAGCAGTAAAGTGGCAAAACCAGGCGAAAGAATTAGCAAATCGATTGTTGCAAATTAATTAATCAGAAGCGCGCAAAAGACAATTCAAGCGACGCCCCTCATAGACATTCGCAACATCTTCAGGTTGTGAACAAGTTTCGCACTCTGCTCGCATTAATTGATCGTAGTACAACTACAACAACAACAACAACACAAATCGATGATATTCACACTGAATATAAATAATTACAATACAATAAAAGTGCCTGTTCATGGCCAAACAGGATTGCCAGAGCGATCGTTTATGTATTTATTTTATATTTTTAGTTTCTCGCGTGTTGCTGTTGCTTCGTCTTCGTCTTCGCTTTTGTCTTTTATTTGCAATAATTATTTATGCAAAAAAGCGGTTCATTGCTGATAATAAATAGAAGGCGAAACAAAAAAAATCTTGTGGTATTTTTCGCTGTTCGCACTGCCGCATCATGAACATCATCGATCGCATCAGACATCATTCGAGTATGTTTATTTTTTCGTTGCTGTTTGCTGTATTTCTGGCTTATAGAATGTTGAACTGGGAGATTCAACTATTGTAAGCCATTCGCCAGCTGAGTTGAATTTGAGTTAAGTGCCGAAACAAGTTTAAGGCATGCATAATAATAATACCATAATACTTCAACTCGTGCGAACTTTCAACACACAAAACAACGAAATTGATACAAGTATCATAAAATGGGTTTATTAGCGAAATCTTTTAAGAGTTCTCGACAGCAACAACTCTTTAGCTCTTTGCAATCACTTATAATTTTATTTGGCAACTTAAAGCTGCTCGAATTCTTAAAATATACCAAATAATATACTACAAAAATTCTAAAAAATGTCAAGAGTCATATTCGGTATATCGATGAATTGCTAGATTCGATTGTCAGCCAAAGCAAAAATACTAAAAATATACCGAGGGATATATTTATATATTTATATATTACAATGAAATTCTCAGCAATCATAAATACTACAGTTATTATTATTGTCTTTACCAAAATCGGTGCCGAAACAAGTTTAGGCATAAATATTAATAATAATATGAAGTATCATAAAATGGTGTATTAGCGTAATCTTTTAAGAGTTCTCTGCGCTATCCTTAACAACAGCAACAACTCTTTAACTCTTTGCAATCGGTTATAATTTCATTTGGCAACTTAAAGACATGTTCGTAATGCCCCCCCAAGACTCAAGTTGAAGCAGCTCTTGCAACATCAGCAGATAGCAGACAGCAGACAGCAAAGTGGGCGTCAGCTTTTCCCTCTCGCTGCAATTTTCTTTTTTAGGCAATTGCTGCTGCAAAAGTTATAAGCCAAAAAAAAAGGCAAAATCAAGAGATACTCGGTACAACAAATAAAACTCATTAAAAATGTTTGCTTGCAGTTATTGCCCAGCTGCTGCTGCAACATGTTGCTGCAACAGAAATGTTGCAATCATCATCTTGCAGTAAAAATTACTTGTCTGTCGTCGCATAATCAATTTGCGTCAGTTTTGTTTACACTCGTCAGCTTCAGCGTGTCACTTCCAATAGAAGCTCTTCGCATACTTGCTTTCTATATCTCTCTTTGGTAATTCCCCCCATTCGATGCTTAGCATACTACTTAACGTACATTGCGAAAATTGCCAAATCATTGCTAGCAAATAAATATCGACTAATGCTGCAATGATTCATTCCTATTCCAACAGCTGTTCTCTGTTTGCTTTTTACTCAATCGCCGTCGATCGCAGAGAAATTGTTTAGCCAATTTTGCTGAGCAATGAAGAATTGCCATTTATCGCGTGTGAAGCCAAAAAGTAAATGGGCCATTAAATAAATAAAAACGAAAATGTGTAAAAAATTTGAAAAATTAAGTGGGTCTAAAAGCGAATGAATTCCATAAAAGAAATTCAAAAGGAGAACATGATTTTTAATGCTTCGCATCTCGCTTATGTCATTTATAATTATGTTATCAAGAATTTCAAATTTGCATTTATAGAGCTAAAAATATATTCGCTAACAGCCTATTGAAAAGCACTTAATTTGAAGAGTTCTTGCAGATATTGTTTATCCATAAATTAATAAATATTCTTTCATAAAAGCCGCTAATCAATGCGAATGTTTGTAATTAATTCATGACTTAACACTACTTGCACTTTATAAATTGCTAGATGCAACTTTAAATGTGTATAATTATAGCAAATGCGCTCACAATGAATTTCGTAATTCGTTTTAATTCAATATTGGTCAGTCACCTTTTGGTGACGTCAGATCAAAGCTTCAAATTTGGATCAGGTTCTGCTGAGATCGCAATTGCTGAACATGATTATAAATCAATATGCGCGCGGGCCCAACTAATGATTATAACCAATTTAGCAAAACGAACTTGCCCTACAGGCTACAGCAATCAACAAACAGCAAACCCCGATGAGCGATAGATAATCTTAATTGAAGATCTGGCAGAAAGCAAAAAAAAAAAAAAACTGATGATCGTACAAAAGGTTCAACGGTAGCCAGGCCCGCCCCCTTTTTTTTTTTTGAATCGAAGTTTATCAGAATGACGCAACAGAGAATCTTGTTGATTTTCCTGTTTTGTTTTGTTTACTTGTTACAAGCGAACTTTTTTCGTTTGTTTATGATATGCAAACAAAAGACTTAAGACACGAACTTGGCAGTCGTCGCTATCGCTATAGCTATCTCCATCGCTATCGCTATCGATGTTGCCCGTTGTTGTCGATACGCGTGCGTTGCGTGCTCCAACTGCGAATTAGCGGCAACATTCCCACGAAATTCTTTTCGTTGGCCGAAAACAAACAATGTGGGTGGCAGGCGCACCAAGCGAACGTGCCGCACATAATCGAATTAATCGAATAGCCAACTGACAAATATATTTTCGTTATTTTGGCAAACAAACAAAGCCATTAAACATTTGCATTTTTGAAAGAAATAATCAAGATTTCTGGCAAATCAATATATAGACTGTCAGACAGACAGACAGAAGCGCTCTTTGTTTATAACTTTGTCGTTTGCACCTAGCCACTAAATTTGTCTTCGTGCTGTGCATGCCAAATTATTGATTAACGGCTATCGAAAATGATCAACAACAATTCGTTCATCATCTGATCAATTAGAACTCGCTACACACTTTCTAATGATCGCGTTTATTTATGAACTTTTAATAACTGAAATAATTGGCAGTCTGAAAGCTTGTTTAAGAATAGTTTATAAACAGAAACTCAATGCAATTAAATTGAATTAAAAACTTCAAGTCAAGTTCAAGTTCAATAATTAAGCACTAATTTGATTTAAATTGTATATACAAATATGGAATACAAATGACAAGAATAAGTTCAAAATAGAAGCTTAAAATTCTACAACAAACAATATATAAAAGTATTTTGTTTACTTTGCTGTGCTGTCTGCTTAGTCGTGCATACCCTTGGGAAGCGTATGCAAAAGCAATTAATATTTGCTGCGCTGCGAAATGAAAGTAGCCGAGGGTACTTGGGACCCTTGACAATTCAAGCACATTTAGTTTGGCTTTGACTTTGCAACGATCACAACAATATCTATTAAATTAACAACAATCATAATTGTAATAGAAAAGTTACACTTTTAACTATATAAAATCGATATTTGTGTCGTCTCATCATGACGGTGGTGCGTCGTCGTCTTCGGCGTCAGTCGCTGAAGGACTTTCTGGGTGCCCTCTACTCGCATCGTCGCTTCTCGCTGGAGAAGCTGCGGCACTTTCAGCAGCTGCAAGATCGCCGCCAAGTGATGTGTAAGATGCCAAACGGTTAATTAGTTAGCTATCTATGCATAGGCTATTCGATTTTATTGCACATAGTGCTTCTATAAATAAGGCGAACATAAAATTGGCAATCAGTTGTTGCAGCTGCAGCTGCAGCTTCAGCGTTGAAAGGAAAATCCCCTTTTGCTGCAAACAGGTTGCATGCCACTAATCAGGAATTCCGCAGAAGAACAAGTTCAATGCCAGCAAAGAACCAAGAAATAGAGAGACAGAGAAATCGAGTTAAAGAAACTGGCGACAAGCAGACAAAGGTCGCCACAAACTCGATATGCGCTTTGCGGTCTTGTGCCTCAAGATCAAGATCAAGCAAAGTCTGGCTAACGGGTTGCATGAATCATCAAGTTCAGCGTGGTTTCAGTTTCATCATCATTCTCAAAACTCTTTCGTCAATGATGCCACAGACGCAACTTTGCCGTTAGCTCAGCTCATCTCAGTTATATTGAACTATTAATTGTTCACTGGTTAAGGAAATTGTGGTGATTTAAAAAGTGTTATTAAGTGAGAAAAATATCTGTTGACTGTTTTGTAATATTCCACACAGTTGAGGTAATGGATTAAAGTGAATTATTGTGTAGAGAAACTACTCGAAATCTAAATAGAATATTATGCAGTAGATTCACAGTAATTAAAATAGTGCTAGAGATTATAGTAGTTTTATTTTCAGTGAAGAATATAGTAACTTAATTTGAATATTAAAAATTCATAACAATAATATAGCAATGAAATATAAATAGTAATTTTAAAAGAGGTAATGATTGTAGCACTTGTCATTGTGGCAGACGATACATTAGACAGTTTTGCTTATTTAAAGTAAATAACAACAATAAAGCAATAAAATAAAATGCACAGAATATTTTGTAGTATTTATAGTACAACTTAAGGTTGAAGCACTTTTATTTTTGAGTAAATAATGCAATGCATATTTAAATAGTAATATTATAGCAATTTATATTATATATCGAGAATTAAATCAGTTTTATTTCTAGCAGAGAATACAGTAGACAATTTGGCATTTATGAAGTAAATAGTAATAGAAGTAAAAAAAAAATAGTAGTAGTAGTCTATGACAATCAAAAATTATTTAATAATTTCGAAATAATCAATTATTTTTAAAGTAAAGCCACACACAATTTAAGTAGTATATATGTATATTGTAAAATATATTTTTGAACAATTCTTCAGCTTAATTTATCTTTTATTCACGAAGTTTACTCTTCTCTGCACTGTTTTCTTCTAAGTCTCACCTTTGCTTAACTGTTGAGATAGGTCTGGAAGCTGTGCCTAAAATATAATATATATATTTTAATTAGTACTACTCAATTGAAAGGCAAATTAACGAAGCAATCAGCAGTACAAGCGATACCCGCAAAATATTCGTATAGATAGCCGCTGCATTAACGTCATCGCCAATGAGTCGTGCATACCCATTAAACCACTTTTGTTTGTGCATTTCAATACTAAAGTCATTAAAAGCCAAACAAGTCAGTGACAACAACAGTTGTCTATATATTCCTCTATTCCTTGGCAGATGTCGTAGCATACTTGCACATATATTTGAATGTTGATCGCTTGGCATAACAATGTGGAACCAGTTGCCATCTTTCCGTCCGTCTGTCCGTCCGTCTGTCTCTCTGTCTTTGCACGTGTCGTTGCCACGCATTTCCAGCAGAGAATTTCAATATTTGCAACACACGCGGACAATAGGCGACACAAGTTCTTGACCAGTGTAAGTAACACTTGGTGTTGGGCCACCGTGGCGCAGAGACGAGAAAAACAAGTTGACAAGCAGCTTGTGCTTACACTCATAATTGATCACAGTGCTCACTCGCTATAGTTGTTGCTGTTGCTGTTTCTCTTTGTTGCCTTAATGAAGAGATTTATATGCACGCATTTAAAGCGAAATATGTATATATAGAAATATGCCGGGTCCGTGACTTATATGCCATAGAATCGCCGCGACATCGTCGTTGTCGTCGTCGTCGTCGTCATCGTCATTGCAACAACTCGATTGAATGTATTTAGTGTCTGATTGCAAGTACTCAATCGACTCACGAGTTAATCGCCTGCTGCTGCTGTCGTGCTCAGACATAATGCTTTCCATCTCGATTAGCAGAACTCACACACCGTTGGACTGGCTCAGGGTCAGACAAGTGATCCTCTTTAAGTTCTTCATTAGTTATGCGCTGCGTATACGCAATTTCGTTGTATTGTTATTGAAATTTCTCCACGTGTTACCCAGTTCACGTGGACAAGTTCCCAATTCTTTACAAGGGCAAACAAGCACGCGTAATCCAAAAAAAAATCGTATAAGAATACCGATTTCCGAATATCAAAACTAAAGAAACAAAAAATAATATATAGTAAAGAATAAATTCGTGTGCCGAAATTATGATAAGAATATCATTTTTAATATGCAAATTTTGTGCGTTTGCTTTTCGATTTTCATTTTCGCGTGTCACACACACGCACACACACACACACGCACATACACACACACACACATTTATGCATAATTAATCGTGGCTTAATTAACTTAATGAGGATATTTATATGTACTCGACGATACAACCACTTATTTCTAATATCTCCCCCTCTCTTTCACTCTTGATTTTGCAGGTGCCTTTTTGTTGCTGGCCATTGGATTTTTGGCCATAACAACGGCGGTGCTGGTTAAAGTGTTTCAACCCTACGATTTGATATTCAAATGGGTGAGTTCAATAAAAGCTGAAGCTCAAACTAAAGCTTTTATTTTTATTTGCATTTTCATGTTTTGCTTTTGTATATACTATGAATGTATGTTTTAACTGCCGTCCTTAGCCTTTTGGCTAAATGTTTAAACAATTATGCGCCGCCCCCCTCTTAACCTCTTCCCGAGGCCTTCGATATTGACACGTACCTATTTCAAATAGTTCATAAATGCAATCCGTTTTCGGACTGCAATTTGCGGCCTGCCATTGAACGCACCATAATAAATAGTTTTATATATATAATATTATTTTTGTTGTATTCTTGCAGAAATTGGTAATGGACGATAATGGGGAGATTTTCAACCTTTGGGCCCAGCCACCAGTCGATTTGTATATCAAAATATATCTATTCAACATCACCAATGCCGAAGCGTTTCTCGCCGGTCGCGAAAAGATGAAAGTGGAGCAAGTTGGTCCCTATGTCTACAAGTAAGTTTCTAGTTAAACCCATTTCGTGAGTGTGCTTCTTAACTTCCTCTGTACTTTGCAGAGAGCTCATGACCCATGAGAATATTACGTTCAATGACAACAACACAATGTCCACAAATCCCAGTCATCCGTTGGTCTGGCAGGAACATCTTTCCGAAGGACGTCGCGAGGACGACGAAGTCGTCATGCTTAACATTGCAATGCTGGTGAGTGGATCTTAAAGAACAAATAGTATTCTAGAGATATTCCGTAGTAAGTGCATTCATAATCGGAAATACTTTACAAATTGCATGTGCAATTAAAAGGAAATCAACGTAGTAGGCAGGAATTTCCCAGCTGGAAAATAGTTAATTGCCCTTCCGATCGCTAATTAACTGTTCTTTGCACTTTGATTGTTCATCGAGATCTAATGCAACCTGAATGACAGATTATTGTCTCTTTAATCATTGGCTATTTGTCAATTGCGATATTGCTCCATGTCGTGATATCGTCTCATGCTAATTTCCTTATACAAAATTAAAAAAAAACAACTAAGTCGATGCTCGTACAATTCCGTTATACGCTAAGTAGTAGTAGCAATAAATATCGCGTGCTGCACACATGACGAAAGCAGCCTATTGAATTATAACAATGCTTGAAGATCTAATTACAATCCGACGAACATTAAATACTCTTCTTGAAGTTTATTCACAATATGTTTATAACACTTAAATTAAAGTATATACAGCTATACAGTTGTGAGATATATAAATCCATTAATTTATTCCAACTTAAAAATTTACATAATTCAATTTGATATTAAATATTTATATTGTAATTTCAATTAAAGAAATTTAGTTAGGAGATCTAAAAAGAATATTTAAAATGAGTATTAATATTACTAAAATTAGAAACGGAAGAAATTAATATTAATAAAATAACAAAATCTGAAATAGGAATATAGAAATTATAGCTAAAATATACTATATATTCTCTGCAACAAGTATTTATATTTCTTATATTGAATAGCGTTTTAACAAAAAATCAATTTGAATTGAGTCAGGAGATATAAAAAAGATTTTTTATAATTAGAAAAATATTCAATGAAATATTAACAAATGGTAATCCGAAGATTGGAGATCATAGTAAAACATCAACAGCTTGTAAGAGTATTTCGGTATTTCGTGGTATACAATCAGCTGTATTAGCAACAATTCTCACCCAAGCTTAGGTCAATAAACGTTACATATTAACGATTACAAAAAAAAACAGCAGCGCTATAAAAATAGCCACCAAAATTGGCAATATGCTTAGCTAAATTGTGGGCAATTAATTGCTCACTTTGAGATAGTGTTGGAGAATGCAAAAGAAAGAGCGACGCTTGCAGTGTGTTAGTATGCTAGTGTGCATGTGTGTTAGTGCCAGTGCGAGTAATCGGCGTCTATCGAAACTGCAACAGTTATTTACGACATTACTGGCTGTCCCTCTCACACTCTCGCGCTCATTTTGAAGTTTTCGAAAGTTTCGCTAGTTGTTGTCATTGTGCTTGCTGTGGTTGTTGTTGTTGGTGTTGCCGCTGTCATTGTTGTTGCCATATTTGTTATTACAATAATAATTACCGCAGCAGTGTCTGTGGGCGTGTTTGTTATTGTCAGCAATTTTCACTGATTAATGACGATATCGCATTTGATATCGTAAACAAATCAAACATATTCATTCAATCAATTTATGCACATACTATATCGTATATATTGCTGATTTTATGATGTTTCAATTAAAAAATATTGAAAATTAGCATTGGCTGCAATTAGGCCCCAACTTGTTTAATTTAAGCCAAAACAACAAAACTTTAACTAAAACAAAAATAATAGGAAAATGCCATTTTCTGTTTAGTTGAAAGCAGAAGAAGAAGAAGAGGCAGCAGCAAGAAAACAAGAACACGTGCTGACAATTTAATAGACCTGCAAGTGGATCGATCGCATCCGGGTCCAATGCAGTTCTCCCGAAATAGATGAATAATGCATTGGCCCTTGTCTCTGAGGTAGCTGAGACCGCAATCTGTCAGTTTACCACTTAGTCTAACTAGCTGCAGTTAGTAGCTGCTACTACACAGGAAGTGTGTAATTATTGGTAGTTAAATGCTCCATTTACTGACTATAATGACGGCAATAATAAGTACTGGCGACGCGCCCTGCATTGCAAGTAAAATGCCAGGCACTTTAAGGGTGATGTATGTATCCTGAACTGGGGACTTTTGAATGACAAGCACAGGTATGAGGTGCTGGGGGAATTACATTAGAAAATGCGAAGAAAAACAAGCTACCTTCGCCTCAATTAACATTTCTGCCCTTCATTTCATTAAGAAGTGTGAGGCTAATCTATCAAGAATGAACCTTTGGAAGTTAGACTGTCCATAAATTATTTATATTTTATTAAAATGTTAAGTGTAGAGAGATATAAGAGTATATTTTAGGGTATTGCATCAAGTGAAGAATAGATTTGTTTTGTTAAAATTGTATTTAACTTCTGATTGCAATTCATAATATGATTAACCTAAAGGAAATTGCCTAAAATGACTTTAAAATTTTACAGAATTCAATTAAAATGTATTAACAAGTAGTAGTGAATAATCAACTTAAATTAACTTAAAATAAATCACTTAACTTTTCTTGCAGGCCATCTCACATCTGACTGCCGAAAAGAATTTCTTTGTGCGTCTCTCGCTGCAAACGCTTTTCACCACCACACAGTCAGAGCCCATAGTGCGAATGACAGCCAAGGAGTTCATGTTTGGCTTCCCAACGCCATTGGCCACGTTGGGCAACACATTTCTGCCCAATTGGATATCATTCGAGAAGGTCGGACTCATTGATCGCATGTATGACTTCTCAACTGACTTTGAGACGTTCCATACGGGCGCCGCGAATCCCTCGATATCGGGATTATACGACACCTATAGGGGAGAGAAGACGTTGCCCCAATGGGAGGGTGATCATTGCAGTAACATCGAGTATGCCTCCGATGGCACAAAGTTCAAGAGTTTCATTCAACCCAACGACTCTGTCAAGTTCTTCCGCAAGAGCATGTGCAGACCCATCAATTTGGTAAGCGAAACAGAAAAATATATTCTTATAACAGAAATTGATCTAAATGATCTTCTTGATGACAGTATCGAGTTGGCGAGGAGCGCACATTTGGCAGCCTGAAGGGATACGATTATGTTTTCGAGGAGAATGCCTTCGACAATGGTGCCATCAATGAGGACAACAAGTGTTTCTGTCGCCAGGGTAAGACAAGTTCAATTAAAATACCTTTACCTTATATTAAATCAATCAGTTAGGCTCGTTAATTCAGCCTATAAAATGCTTACAGTCATTCCGTTTTAATTAACTGGATAATTAAAAAGAAATATAAAAACATTTCTGCAGCCTTTATTGCTGTTTTACTTACCCACGACATCGAGCGACCTAAGTCTCAATCTTTACGGTCGATGTCAGTTCATTTAATTGCCCAAGTACAAAGCACAATAATTTCTTGTTTTGTTTTCTTAACGATGCCCGCTGACTACTTCATATTAAATACAATTTGTAAAATTTGTAAATTGAGTTGGGAGTCCATAGAATATTTTACAAAATATTCCATAGAGCTGTGACGCAGATGTCAACCAAAGTATGTCGCGTGTTGGAACAAAGCACTTTTCATACCCGGCCGACGCAAAGAGTTTAAGGGTAGTCCCTCTACTTTCAACATGAGAAAGAGAATGAATGAGATGTTCGTTGGACAATTTACCAATGAATGTATTTTGGGTTATGCCATGAAACATAATTAGCTGAAATGACCAAGATCATCGTTTTAAATATTAAACAGATTTTTGAATGTGCTTTACGCGTATTTCCAAGTCAGTCCCCGCACTTTTAAGATATTGCTACCTGTTTTGCTGTGCGTTTATACTTTAAACGAAAGTATTAATTCGACGATAAACTACGCGTTGCCAGCTCGTAGCACGCTATCAACTACGACATCTGATGATTGCCTTAAAAGGGGGCGTAGCATGACAAGTTCATTCATTTCGCCATCGATAGCTCAAGTTTTTCCGCTACTTTAACCTTATCGATTGTCGATTCTCGCTTCTCGATTGTTGCTCACTAATGTTTCTCATCATCTGCTGCTTTCAGGTGACTGCCAGCCAGTTGGCTTAATTGACGTCACAGACTGCTATTATGGCTTCCCCATCTCGCTAAGCTATCCGCACTTTATGAATGGTGACGTTGGCCTGGTGGAGAATGTTACCGGCATGGAGCCTGATCCTGCAAAGCACTCAACGGCATTTGTCATTCAACCGGTATGTATAGCCTTGGATGCGTTATTCCTCAAAAACATATGTACATACATATAAACAAAAACATCACCTTGTTGCTGCTCTTGTTATTAATGTCGCATTAATAGCGGCAACTTTCAATTGTCAATCATCGCAGACAACAACAACAACAGCAACAGCGTCATCTGTAAAACATTTAACTAAACGCACAAAATTGTAGGCAGTATATTGAATTAAAAATGCACATTAAAGTGTTACAATTAACTCGTTCAAAAAATCTTCGATTAAATCAGGCAATAAGTCATTATGTTGTTGCTGTTGCTGTCAGCGACTGCTGCTGTCACCCTGTTGAAAAATTGAGATTACCTTCCACTTGAGCACTTGTTTGAGATCGCGTGAAAGCTAATTGCACATTATTTAATTTGATATCGGCTTAAGTTTTGCGCAATATTTACATTTCCGGCTAATTAAGTTAACCGTTAAATGCGGACTAGTCACGATCAAAACTGTTTTTCTTTAAGGCAATATAAATAAAATTAAATAGAATATACTATTTACAAGTAGCCGGAAATCGATATGAATTTTAAGTGCGCGAGCCAGATTAGCTAACAACATTTTTATTGGCATGCATAAATCTCAGCTTCAATTCTAAGTGCTTCCGTTGCGACTTTCCATTTAATTGCAGCTGTTGTTATTTTACAATTCCAAAAAAAAGCAACTGACTGAAAAATTTAAAGTGTAACAAGTGTAATCGATTAACGATATTTCCTGAATATCGCCCACAATGGCCTCACATTTAGTTTTTGGGTCATTTTTCAACACTAGCAAACTGCCCGTTTAATTAAATCTGAGCAAAAGCAATTACAACAATTAGCCATGCGAACGTTAAATCAATCATACAAGTGGAATTGCAGCAATTTCATCCCAAGTATTTCGAGTTTCACGAAATGCACGAAATTGGTGCAACAACATCAAAAGATAGCTTAAGGACAACTAGCCACAATAACAATCAGGCCTATATTTAAGCCACACAATACACAATTAAATAAAATTAGGCCAAGTGCATGCTGAAATGGTGTCGAACTTGGGCGGTAACAACAAAACAAAGGCCTTACTATCAGCTACCGCATAGTTCATAAATTAATTGCATATTTTCGTGTATTTTAGGAATCCGGTTTGCCGCTCTCGCTCTCTGTAAAAGTGCAAATCAACATGCACTTCAAGGATATGCGCAATTATGCCTCCGTTGCCCCGTTTAGTCACCTGACAGCGCCCATGCTCTGGTTCGAAATTGTAAGTGAAACAAGTCATTAAACTAGCATAAACTTAACTCTCCCACTCCGTTCCTTAGATGATGCCCAAGCTGCCCGATGCACTAGATACACGCTTCAGTTTCTATTTGAACATATTGCCGTTGGTCGATCCCATTGGCTTCTGGGGACCTTTGATTTTGGGCGTCTGCCTGCTGGTCTATGCCATCACACGGGCCACGCTGCATATGTCCAGCTTTACGCGCCAGGCCACCATCTCGGATGGCAAATATGCACGCGCCAATCTTCTGCAGAATCTCACGGGCAGCGGCGTCAACATTGTTGCTGGCAATCAAGTTTACAGTCCATGTGAACTGAAACTGCTTGACGATATGCCTGGTAGTGGCAAGAAGCATGTGATTATACGAGACAACACTGGCGATGAAGCCTATCAGGAGCGTCGTCAGTCCGCTTACGCCTTGGAACTTGAGCCAGCGCTCTCGGACAGCGGCAGCAGCAGCAGCGATGAGGGAAATGAGAGCGATACTGTGACGCTGAGTCGCAACTCGAACACGTCTAGTTCGTGTATTGAAGTCGAAGCTGGGGACGATGATGATGATGTGGATGACATCTGCATAGGTTGCTACGATGACAACGATTTGGATGTGGAGCAGTGCACTGCAGCCGCGGGTGGAGGATCGAAGCAACAGGTAAGGCAAGCTGCCATCATATATACCTGACGTTACGTCACCAAACGATTGGGGGCGAAGCATTTAAAACGCTTGATCTAATGCCGGCAAGTGTAAGGAAATCGACGCCAAGCTGTCTAACGTGTCTCCAAGTGATACGAACGTTCATTACGTCGATGTTGTTGTTGTTGGTGGTGTTTATGGTCAAATTTACGAGCGCGTTAAATGAAATTCATTAAGTTTTGGAGGCAATCAGCAATCGAGCGCACTGGCAACTGGCAACAGGCAACCAGCGAACTGGGGACACTCGAAACTCGTTTTATGGGGCTAAAGCTTTTAAATCTCACGCGTGTGCAGATTCTTTGCTTTGGGATTTACATACTCTATGCCTATTTAATAGCATCGATATGTTAATTAATGTGTGTATTAATCTATTTGCTTTCTTTTTCTCCTCAGCTGGGCGTTAGTTTGGCCAGCAGCGGCTTTGCTTCGGCATCTCCATCGGCGAACAGTTCCAGCTCTCATGTGAATGCGATGTCAGACCGAGAGAAGGGCAGCAATAGCAGTAGTTGGATGCCCTACGCACATCCCGAGCGATTTGGCGGGACAGATCGACAGAGAGCAGAGCAGAGACCGTTGGAGCACGTTTAGAATTAAGTCAGTCAATGCACCAGTTTACCATTTTAGAATAGGTTGTCGGTATCCATAATGAAGAAGATGTTGATGATGGTGTAGTATGTGCATATTTGCAAGTGCTTTCTATGTAGCATGCTAGTTCGGTTGGTTTTATATAGCATTTTATATATAATAGTGTAAATAATATGAAAGCCATGTGCTGCTTTTATTACTGTGATAGCTTTAAAAATCAAAAAATGATGAAAACATTTAACCGGATTTTAGTTGTCCCCGCTAAAGAAGAGAAAAACAAAACACAAACAGAAACAGAAACATACTTGCACACACATTTATCCTCTCCTCTGTACATAGCAAACAACACTAATTAATTAGCCCTGACTTAACAAAAAGAAGAAAACAAAAAAAAAAACACTAACTCTAACATTTGAATGGATTTATTTATATATCAAGTTTAAGCAGTTTGTAAGTTTCGTTCGCCTTATTATTTAAGTTATCAAAGTCACCTCCATGAGGTGCCGAATATAATTTGAATTTAAATATGAATTAAAGCAAATTATGATGAAGTGAGACAGAGAACTTAATAAGAAATTTGCACAACAATTGTAGTTCATGATCAGAAACTAATATTCTACTATGCTAAGAATTGCTGTGATTTTTGTATTGAAGCAGAATTTATGGGCTAACTCAAATCGCGTTCGCCCAACACAAATTATACAACATATATCTTAGCCCTAGAACACGTAATTTTAGCATTTAATGTGCAAAATAAAATTAATAAAAATAAAAAAAAAACAAAAATGTTTTTCAGTTCTTAATATATTATATATTTACTTGATATATAATACTTATTATCCGTACATACGTTTATGAAATCGAACTCATTTCCAACTCCTTCCTGCGCTTGAATTTCTCCAACCAGTTGGCCAGCGCTTCCTCAAGCTTATAACGAAAGGGATTGGTCAATTTGGGTGCCACGAAATGCTTATAAAATTGTGAATTATAAACGATATTATCGAACATCTCCTCATACTTATCAGAGTCAGCGACAAACAATTGCTGCTCCAGCATGTCAAAGCTATAAAAACACTTGGTTATTATGTATTATATTCTGGTACGGCTAACCCAAAGCTTCTCACCTGGGCAGACGCTCGCGTATATAGCGAACACGTCGTCCGTTGTGTGCTTTAATCGTCTCATCGCTATAATTTCGACTAAAGCCGGCTAAGCGAGCACTGATCAACTGCTCACTGATGCTGTGCTGAAAGTCCGATATCTCAAATATATTAACAAAGAGAATACGTTCCTCCAAATCAGTGTCTTTAATAATGGCATAAAGATCACGTTGACGCACCAGACGCTTAAAGTGCAACGTCGCATTCGCCGACCAATGATAGTCCAAGGGATACACATCTGTCAGGGTGCCACGCATCGAAATCGCTGGTTGCTCCATGAACCTCTTGTGCAAAAAGTTAAGCTGCTTCGTCGTCAACTGAGCACACTGACCATAGTCCACACAATAGACGGTCACCTCGTTGGTGGACAACACGTTAATAATGCGAGCACGCTTCCATATACATTCGTGATAGGCAGCGCAAATGTAGCCAGGTCTTACAAAGTATAACGCCAGATTCCAGGACAATCCATGAGGATCATTATACAAATTGCTGCAATAGCAAAGGGAAATCATCATTGGCTTGGACTGTTTCCGCTTACAGTTTAATCTCTTACTACATCTCATAGGACATCTGTCTCAGCATGGCCGCATCTTCAGCCTCTTGAAACCAGAACTGAAACGGGCTATAGACCTGTGTCGGAAGTGCAATTGGTCACAAAAATAGAAACGACGAATTTATACGCTCACCTCAGTAATAGTTAGTAACAATTTATTGCCAACTGTGTGCGCTTGTGAGAGCGTTTTAGAAGGCAATTCAGCACCCAGGCGAACAGCTTCCAACGGCTTGTCTACATTGAACACTTCCTCTGACTGCGAAATGGATGTTAGAAGAGTCTTTTACAATTATCTAACATTTGGTTTTCCATGTTGCGATTCATTTCAAAGAGATTTAAATGGCAGAAGAAAGGGTTAATTAATTCTAAGTTAAGTCTATGTTATTTAATCCGAGGTATTTCAAAGAAATAAGAGAATTTATAATAAAGGCTTCATAGTTAAGAAAGGCAACTTACCAACGCATATTCGGGAATTGCAGCATACGATTCTAGGCATAGCATAAAGTTCTGCATTTGGGATTCAACACTCAGCTCAGTTTCATCTGTGCGCTCTTTCAAGTCTTTTGCAGCAAGTACCAAGCTGACATTGTTATTATCCACATTCGAATTGGAAGTGATTAGCTCTGATGACAACAATGTCTGTGCGGCTTCAGCTTCCCATTGCGTCTTTGCCACATTTGGGGTAACGGAAGGCGGTTCATGCCAATCTTCCTCCAAGTTACCACTAGCATCACCATGTGAACACATGGCATATGAGTTGCCGTGGCTATTTCGTTCATTATGCAATCTAGACCTCGAGGAACGTTTATTATTAAATCTATGCATACTTTATAGATCGACAATTGAATTTGTAAATGAATTTAAGTAAACGCATGGAAGATGCACATTTTATTAATTAAAACCCAACAGCGAATGAAAAACGTTGCCAGACGCCAGATTTAAGAATGGATGCAAATTTATCGATTTTGACCCTACGAACATAGTTAAAGCGAGAGTCAATCAAATCGATCATTTTAATCTGACAAATATCAAATCTAATTTTAATTCGATCACTATAATATTAGAGTTATGTATATTATATGTATGCTTAACCTCTACTGCATTTCTTGACAAACTAACAAGCTGTTTAAACGGGCGCGCCTCTTACACGCGTTTTCAAAACTTATCGAAACCTCTATGGAAATGTAAACAGCTGGTAATTATCGCCGTTTCTCTATTTAAGTATTTCAGCAATAAATGGTATGTTTCAGAAATGTTGCAAATGGTCACACTATGCCACAGGTGTCAAGTTAAAAGCTTTAAACAGAAAAGCTTTTGTTTTAACAAACTAAGTCAGAATTTCTTCAAAAAAATTAAAGAAATATTAATACATCAATAAATGAATGAATATAAATGAATTTACAATAATAACATTATTTTACTACAAAGAATATCAATGTATGCCATAAAAATTGGATACTTCATAAAGTTGTAAAAAAATATTGGTTGTGTCATCATTTGTTTGGCAACTATGTTTAAATTAAATACATTTTGAGAAATTCATAATAAATTAAGGGCTTATAAGAACACCTAAGGGAAATCCAGCTGCCAAGCTACAATAGTGTCGCAGGGTAAGCAAAGATATGCACAGACTTTGGACCCGCGATACCAAAACAATAGAAATTCGCAAAACACATCTCTCGTTTCGCTCTCACTTTCGATACCGATGCCGTCAAACCGATGCCAAGTCGATGCCGGGTGACGGCAGCGATAACCAAACCAACACCAACAAGTGGCATTTTAGCGACTGCGACGGCAACAACGGTTGTGCAGCGGCAGCAAGAAAAACAGTTTGAAAGTCGGTTAAATCGAAACCGGTCGTGGGTTTGGTGATATCTCAAAACTGGAGACTGAAAAACTGCAGTATTGTCTACGTGGACAAATTGATAACCATTTTGGGTAAAATTGCCAGCAGTTTGTTTATTTGTTTACTTTGCTTTGCCGCTGCCGTCGTTGCCTGCGTCGACGTTGCCAACGCCAGCGTTAATCTTAACGCACTGCTTATCGCAATCCTTAACGATTATGCACGCATATCAAAGGTGAACTATTGTACAATACACACAGACCCACAAACACACATACGCATTGTGTTGTCTAACCTTTGGATTAATATTACATGTCTTTGATTTGCAGTGCCCCAGTTGAGAGAACAGTTCAAACTCCCAGCTCTGAAATGCGACTGCTAAGCAACAGCAACAAGGTCTTTTGGAATTTGGTGAGCTGCTGAGTTTAATTCTTATAAACTTGTTTTTTAAGTTACTATTTTTATTACAGACCAAACTTTCGATTAGCAATCAAACGCCCAATGTGCTTGTCAAGCTCCAACCAGCCAGCTACAGAAGCAAGAGCACCGATGGCGGCGACGGACCCGAGGCATCCACCAAGCAAAAGTTATTGACATATCCGGTGCTGCCGTTAAATGAAACGCTGCAGCGTTTCCTGCTCACAGCTCAACCGCTGTTGACACCCTCGGAGTTTGAAAAGCAGAAGAAGATCACACAGAAATTCGAAGAGAATGAAGGCGAAAAGTTGCAGGGCCTGCTTGAGGAGGTGGGCAAATGTGAGAAGAACTGGTTGGCACATCGCTGGTTAACCAATGCGTATCTGAAGTATCGTGATCCTGTGACCGTTTATGTTAGTCCCGGCATGACATTTCCGTATCAGCAATTCAAGGATATGCGTGAATATGTTAAGTACACGGCCCAGGTGATATATGGGCTTGGTGAATTCAAAGGAATTGTGGATGCTGGGGAGATACCCATTGTCAAGATGGGTAAAAATGAACTGGACAACAGTCAATTTGGAAAAGTGTTTGGTACATGTCGTATACCGATTCGCGGCACCGATCGTATCGTTTACAATCCCAGTTCCAACTATGTTGTTGTCATCTACAAGAATCATGTAAGTTCCAGAGAAGATATTCTTAAAGTAAAGTGTATTCATTTCTGTTTCTTTTTTACAGTTTTATAAATTGTCATTGTACGATAGTGAAGGTAATCTGTTAACTTCTGCCACACTGGCCAAGCAGCTGGAGGAGATCAGGGATGCGGAGAGTAATGTTGGTGTACCCTATGGCGTTCTAACCACAGATTCACGCGACAATTGGGCCGAGGCCTATGAACAACTCGTGAAGAATCCTGAGAATGCAGCAACTGTTAAGACCATTCAAGGTGCTCTATTCACCGTCTCGATGGACGAATGCATCGATCTTAAGCCTGGCCAAGAGACTAATCAATTGATTCTTGGCCTGATACATGGCAATGGCAGTAGAGTGAATAGTGGAAATCGTTGGATGGATAAGACTATTCAGCTGGTTGTCAATCCCAATGGCAACGTTGGCTTCACCTACGAACACTCGCCAGCCGAGGGTCAACCCATTGCCATGATGATGGATTATGTGGTGAAGAAGATGTAAGGATAGAGATGGAATCATATACGTATCAGATATACTAATTTTTGTTTTCCAGGGCTGAGGACGCCGACTTTGGCAGCTGCGGCTCCACAAATGTTGAGTGTGGACCACAAAAACTCAGCTTTGCTCCGCTTAATGATTGTGTTGGCCAATGGCTTTTCTATGCCAATCGCAACATTGACAAGCTCGTCAACGATTTGCAGTGCAATGTGCTGAAGTTCCCGTGCTACGGCAAGAATTACATCAAAAAGCAAAAGCTGGGACCCGACAGCTTTGTGCAAATGGCATTGCAGCTGGCCTTCTACAAGTAAATCTAGTTGCTGCCTATTTCTTATCAAATAAATCAAATTTTTAACTGTTATTGCAGAATTCACAAGGTGCCAGCTGCCCAATATGAATCAGCGCACTTGCGCATCTTCGAGAATGGACGTACAGAAACTATTCGTTCTTGCTCAAATGAATCGCTGGCCTTCTGCAAAGCGATGACCAGTTCAAGTGCATCGCTGGAGGAGAAGGCTGGTCTTTTGCGTCAGGCAGTCGTGGCACATCAGCAATATGCGAAAAATGCGTTGCAGGGCATCGGCGTGGATCGTCATCTACTGGGCCTCAAGTTGATGGCACTGGAGAACAACTTGCCAGTGCCGGAATTCTATTCCTCGCCTGGCTACACCAAGTCTATGCACTTCCGCGTGTCCACATCGCAGGTGGCAACCTTATACGACGCCTTTATGGGTTACGGTCCAGCTACTGATGATGGCTATGCCTCTTGCTACAATCCTCGCGATGATGACATTATCGTGGCCATCACATGCTGGCGTTACAATCAAGACACCGATCCAGACAAGTTTGCCAAGGCGCTGGAGGAAGCCTTCCTGGACATGCAAAGTGTGCTCGAGCAAACCAACAAACCCAAGTCCAAGTTGTAGTGGCTGCATAATAATTGTAATAAAAGAGATTCAACATTTGCCAGTGATTATGATATAATAGATCGAAATACCCAAAAAAAAGTTATATTTTATTGTTTCAGTTTTAATTTAAAATTAATGCTCAGATCTAGTTACCAATATTTATTTCATTTCTAAACTGAAGCTACCCTTTTTTGTATTTGGATTTGTAACTAAATTTCTAGAAATGCGTGCTGCATATGTTAGCCAAAGTATCGTAACCAATGTGAGTGATTTGATATGCTGGTCTGACATTGATTTTAGTCCAATATCCAATTGTAGTGTCATAGAAATGGACGTAATTATAGTAAGAAAAATAAGTGTATTGAAACGTCCCGTGACAAGTTGCTTGCCAAGAAGAATACTCGTTTAGTTGGTCGCATTGTCAATTATTTCAAGACATGGACGGAACAATTCGAGCCATATCCTGCGTCAATTTCGCCATCAGCTCCAGACCAGCAAATACAGCCAGAGATGACCCAGTTGCACGTGCCACAAGCGGTTAGGAAGCCTCCTAACAACATCACCGTCGCCGTCTGTCCCAGCGAACAACTGGAGATTGTTTCCAATTCCCTTGATGATGTCAAGCAATGTCACAACACCTTGCTCGCGGTCAAAATGCTACCCAAAGTTGCCATCACCATGAAGCAGGTGCCTTGCAATTTACTGCCGTATCCCGTGATGCCGCTCAAGCAGACAATGGCGCTTTACTTGCTTAGCATTCGACCCTTCTTCACGAAGGAAGGCTTTATTAAACAGCAGCGACTGGCCATGGAGTTCCTTCATAACAAAGGCTATGAACTGCAGCAGTTGCTGGAGGCTGCAGGGCAACAGGAGATAAATTGGTTGGCTGACCGTTGGATCACGTCCAATTATCTGCGACATCGTGGACCACTTACAGTCTTCTCGAGTCCTTGCATGTCTTTTCCCAAGCAGGATTTTCGCAATGTCATCGATTTTACGCACTTTACGGCTCAAGCTATCTATGGAATGTGCGAATTTAAATATTTACTGGAGCATGATCTTATCCCGGTGCACAAGATGGATGAATACGATCTGGACAACAGTCAGTTTCACAATGTGTTTGGCACGGTGCGAAAGCCACAAAAGTCCTGTGATACGCTTGAGCAATGCAACTCCGACTATGTGATTGTGATACACCAAAATAATGTAAGGGTTTTACGATTATATTTTATGGCAGAAGGGTATTATAACTAAGCGCCTCTAAGAACTGCATGTAACAGTCACAAGGTGGCATCTCCGACCCAAAAAAGGATGTATGTTCTTGATCAGCGTCAACAGTCGAGACAATATAACCATGTCCGTCTGTCTGTCTGTCCGGCCGTATGAACATCTAAATCTTAGAAACTATTAAAGATAGAGATACAATTTTGGAATTTATGGTATATTTTTAAATGTAGTACTATGTTAATATACCATATAAGTATTTTGGAGATATTATTAGATTATTATTTGGTATATTATTATATTACATTATTTTTAAATACCGTGTCTTAAATGGCTTGCTTTTATTCAAAATAGGTAACGGGTGGAGCACACTCGACTGAAGCTTTCTTACTTGCTTAACTTTATTAAAATGCACTTTATATTGCTTTCCCTAACTACATCTCGCGTGATTCCTTTTTAGTTCCATAAGTTGCCCGTTTACACGGCTGATGAACGTATACTTAATATCAACGAACTGCGCAATCGGCTGCTTGGCATTGTGCACGGCAATCAAGCGATGGGGCCAGAGATAGGCTTGCTCACCCACGACACGCGCGACAACTGGGCAGATGCATATGGAGCACTGTGCAGCCAAGAGCACAATGCCAATGTGGTGCAGTGCATCGAGGAGGCGCTCTTCACGGTCTCGCTGGATGAGATGGTGCAGCTGCCTTCCAAGGGACAGGAGCGTACATTAGTCGCTAAGCAGTTGCTGCATGGCGGGGGCCTTAACAGCAACAGCGCCAATCGTTGGATGGACAAGACGATGCAACTGATTGTGAATCCCAATGGTATGGCCGGCATCTGCATGGAGCATGCACCGGCTGATCCGCAGCCAGTGGTGAGCATCATGAACTACGTGCAGAGCAATATGTGAGTGCAGATTATCTAGAGAGTATGAATAGAATAAGGTAAATCGTTCATCTTGCTTTCAGCACTAATCCAGAGTACGGCAATGATGACGACATCATTGGATTAGTCGAGCAACCTCATCAACTGCACTTTACGGAGCTGGATCAAGGCATTGATCTCTGGCTGGGTGCGGCAAGAAGCAGCATCAATAAGATCAGCAATCGTCTGGAGATGGAGGTCTTCAAGTTTCCCTGCTACGGCAAGTGTCTGATTAAATCGCAGGGATTATCCCCGGACAGCTTTATCCAGATGGCACTGCAACTAGCTTTCTATCGCCTGCATAATGAGCTGCCGGCACAATACGAGTCCGCGCACTTGCGCATCTTTAAGTACGGACGCACTGAAGCCATTCGCTCCACTTCCATGAAATCTCTGGCTTTTGTCACGGCCATGACATCGAAGAACGCCTCGCTGAAGCAACGTTTGATGGCATTAGGAGCTGCTGTCGATGGCCATCAGACGCAAACCAAGTTGGCAATGCGAGGACACGCCGTGGATCGCCATCTCTTCGGCTTAATGCAGATGGCAAGGGAAAATGCTATGCCGTTGCCCGAATTCTTTTGCTCCCTCGGCTATTTGAAGTCAACACAATTCCGTGTGCTCAGCGCACAGATTGCGACGTCGCACGATGGCTTTATGGCCTTTGGACCGCACACCTCGGAGGGTTATGGTTGCTGTTACAATCCTCGCGAGAACGACATCATTTTGGCTATCTCTTCGTGGAACCTCAAGCCGCAGATTAGCGCCTTGAACTACGCCAAAGCCATCGAGTTGGCACTGGCCGACATGGGACAATTGATATTGGAAGCTGGCGGATATTGTGCTGCAAAGGCGGCAACTGATTGCAAGAAGGAAGTCAAGGAATGATTTTCGAAATCCAATTTGTCGATATTTTTATTTAACGATACTACATTAAAGTGGCTCAGGCATAAGAAATTTTAAATTGAATTAACATGGAACAGATAATAATTATTTTAATCCTTTTTGCAGTGATAGCAGCTGCAGGAAATGGCGCTCTTGAAGGTCACATTGCGCACTCCCTCCATGCAAAGCACACGACGTTGAATCTATAGGATGAACATAAGAAAATCAAAAAGAGATTATCGGAGATATCTAGTCCTAGTCCTTACCTCTTCGGACTTCATCATGTTGCAGCACTGACCCACTGATACCACCGGCTTGGGTGGACGAAACAGTCCCGAGACAGCGGAGGGAATCGATGGCACCGCATACGATTCACAGAAGCCGCGACAAGCATTAGTTGTAATTGTAAATTCCACACAATTCGGTATGGAAATCTTCCGGGTGTTGCCCACTTTGTGACAGCCGGGACGTAGCCAAGCTTCCTGGCCCATCATGCTGCTCTCGCTGGCGAGGAAGGAGCAACAGAGCAGCCAGAGCACAAATGGCAATAGCGATAGCGACCACATCTTGTCGAAGTGTCGTGTCCAACTGTTGGTCATGTCCCGTCGAGCGCTGCGTTTTATTGCCATCCGTCGAAGTCGACGACTGCGCAAAGCGTGACATTTTGCGAGCTAATGGGCTGCACCTAATCCGGCATGGAAATGTCGGATGAGGGGAAATGGCATTAGACAGTAGAAGAAGCACTTTTTTTTAAATATTCAAACAGAACTTTTAATGTCTGCATATTCTCATTTAAATATTGTAAAGATGTCTATTTTTAACGCTTCTTAAGATTGTGACTGAAATCTTTCAAATATTATTGTAACTCGACGACTGGCATGCGATTATAATAAAAATCAGATGAATCTACACAAGAAATTTTGAAGGTGCCATTTTGTGCCATCCTCCAGCCTCCTCCTATGTTCCCTAGGTTATACATAGTTTAGTAATATAGAAAACAACATATAGTGTTAATTTTAATAAGGCATACTATTATGTTAAACAAATTAAAGAAAGGAGAAGGATTCAGAAGGAAAGTACAAACAGAAAATAAATAAGAGCTGCAAAGAAATTTATAAATTGAGAAAAATTATGCAAAAGGATAATAATTTAGTTGTCTAAAACTTTGTAGATGGAATCGTTAGAGTTATAACTTATAATCTCTTTAAAAAAAAGTCCAAGTATATATCGATGATAGGACATATTTGACTGACTTTATGTCTGAGCTTGAAAATGAATTATATTATGCTTTGCCTGAGATGTCTAGGCACAGTTTATTTTTAAATTTAAAGACAAAGCATTTTGAAAATTTACTTTCTGTGCCTAGACCTAATCCCTGGTACTCTTTAGCAAATTTTGGAAGGCAATTAATTTTCGGCAAAGGGAAATCCATGATATTGGCAATAGGTAAGAGGTTTCTATGTGATGGGATTGGGAACTAAGAAGTGATAGAGAAAGATTAGAGTGCGTTTAGTTTTTAGTTTTTTTTTCTGTCACTTAGTAGTCCCATTTTGTGCGTTCCGAGAACTGTCTCGTTGTTGTTGATTAATTATTGAACACATTATTTCTGTTCCTATTGTTAAATACGGAGAGATTTCTCCCTAAAAACAGCCCACAAAAATATAAAATATCAACAAAACGCGTTTCCCTTGGTAGGCAATTGACAATTAAGCGTTAGCGATCTCTGGAATTGCCATCAAATGACTTTTTCTCTATCTCTCTTACTGCTTCGTTCTTGATCCGATTGGGGATTGTGCAGACAAGGACCAGGATTTGAGACCTAACCGAGACAAAATCGCTGGCTCGCTTACGATATGAATCGACAACAGAACGGAAATCATTTGCATGGCATGAATGAGGGTCAATTGGAGCTGGTGCCAATGGAGTTGATGGACACAGATCTGGATGGCAGCTATCAGGGAGATGAATTGGATAACAGCATTAATAGTAATCCCGCACAGAAGTTATCCGCCAAATCCCTATCACCCATTGTCAGTGATCATGCCCTCAATGTGCTGAACGAGTTACGGGAAGCGAATCTACTGTGCGATGCACAAATCTCGGTCGGGGAGCAATCCTTCAATGTGCACCGTGCCATTATGTGTTCCTGCAGCTCCTACTTTCGGTGAGTTTGCTAGATATACTTCTATGCCGTTTCTAGGTCTCTTCTTCTCTCAGCGCACAGTTTACGGGGTTCAATAGCCGATCGGGAGCGGGCAGTGATGAGAGTCGGATAGTGCATATACCGGGTATCAGTGCGTCCATCATGAACTCAGTCATCCAGTATGCATACCTGCGCAAAACCAACATCAGCGACGACAACGTGCACGAGCTGCTCATCTGTGCGGATTACGTAGGCATGGTTGGATTGGTCAAGCAATGCAAGGATTACCTCAGTCGCACCCTTAGCCCAGAGAACTGTGTCAGCATCATGGGTTTTGCGCGGTATGTTCATTAATCGACCAACTCAATATTTCCTCTTCAGCTAACGAGCTTGTTGGATTTGAATTCCCTTTCTATTGTAATCTCATTTTAATTGACTCGCATTGCAGCTTTCGCTTTCTCGAGGACTTGTATCTGAAGGCGCGCAATTATACGCTGAGATACTTTACGGATGTGGCTGCCCGCAATACGGACATACTGGACATGAATGTGAAGGACTTTTACAGCATCATTAGCGACGATGAGCTGAACACACGTGAAGAGGATTATGTGTGGAAGTTGTGCGTCAAATGGATTGACCGAGATCCAGAAAATCGCAAACAGCATGTGGCGCATCTGATGACGGGCGTGCGCCTTGGTCTGATGACTCCCAAGGTAATCGAGCAGATTGTTCCTCTTACTGAATTGCACTAATTGCTATTCCTTTATTCTTGAGTGCAGTGCTTCATGGAGGAGGTCAAGGAGCATCCCTATGTCATTCAATGCGAGGCAGCGAAGCCCCTGATAGTCGACACCTTTAAATTCATGTACGACCTGGACTTTCTCAACCCGCAAGCCGAAGAGGTAACTTATTTCCCATTCATGTTCTGTCCTGAAAAATCCTCCAAGTTCTCCCCCCTCCCTCAGCTGACCACACCACCGCTGGCGATGCCACGGCTACCGCATGAGGTCATCTTTGCCATTGGCGGCTGGAGTGGCGGCACCTCCAAGGGCTGCATCGAGACCTACGACACCCGTGCCGATCGCTGGGTCAACATCAATGCGGAGGATCCGGCGGGACCTCGTGCCTATCATGGTACTGCGGTGCTGGGCTTTAAGATCTTTTCGATTGGCGGCTACGATGGTGTCGAGTACTTCAACACCTGTCGCGTCTTCGATGCGGTCAAAAAGCGTTGGAACGAGATTGCTCCCATGCACTGTCGTCGCTGCTATGTCAGCGTCGCGGAGCTTAATGGCATGATCTATGCCATCGGTGGATACGACGGACACAATCGCCTCAATACCGTCGAGCGCTACAATCCCAAGACGAATCAATGGTCCATCATACCGCCCATGAACATGCAGCGATCGGATGCCAGCGCCTGTACGCTCCATGGTCGCATCTATGCGACGGGGGGATTCAATGGTCAGGAGTGCTTGGATAGCGCCGAGTTCTATGATCCCATGACGAATGTCTGGACACGCATACCGAATATGAATCATCGTCGCTCCGGGGTGAGTTGTGTAGCCTTCCGGGATCAGTTGTATGTGATTGGGGGCTTCAATGGCACCTCGCGCCTGTCGACGGGCGAACGCTTCGATCCGGAGACACAATCGTGGCATTTCATACGTCAAATGAATCATTCGCGCAGCAATTTTGGACTCGAGATCATCGATGACATGATCTTTGCCATTGGCGGCTTTAATGGCGTCTCCACCATCTCCCACACCGAATGCTATGTGGCCGAAACGGATGAATGGATGGAGGCCACCGACATGAATATTGTGCGCTCCGCGTTGTCGGCCAACAATGTGGCCGGGTTGCCCAACAAACGGGACTACATACACAAGGAGCGAGATCGCTTAATGGAGGAACGACGCCAGCGTTTGATGGCCACGGCAATGGCACGCGAGGATGTGGGCAGCACGAATCGATCTCATTCGCTGATCGCCGATCACAATGATGATCTGGACGGGGATGAGAGTGCCAACGAGGAGGATGTGGCCGATGTGGATGGCGAGGAGCTGCAGTTACAGCAGCAGGTGGCAGCTTTACCACTGCCACTGCCACTTCCACTACCATTAGCAGCAGCAGCTTCAGCAGGCCCAGCAGCAGGAGTAGCCGCCATTCCCTCTGCTGCAATTGCAGCGGCTGCTGCAGCCGCCGCAGCAGCAGCGGCAGCTGTTGATGCCTCCTCGGCAGCAGCTGCCGCCGCCTTGCCAGCCCCCCATATCAATCGCCAGCTGGAGGATCGTGCTCTCGACAACAACAATAACAACAATAATAATCGGCGCTTTCGGGTGCAGCTGCGTAATCAGCGTTATGGTTCGCATCATGAAATCCGTCGTCGCTCCTAAACGACGACGACGACGTCGCCTCATTATTTCCAATTCTGATCGCATCCAATGATCAATTCCCTGCCCCAATTCCCTGGCAACATCTCTACTCACAATAGAGGAAGCGTAAGCGTGGGCAAAAGGTATTCTGGTGCAGCAATCAATCCTCATGGCCCACGTCCAATAGAAACCGTTTTTTTTTATTTCCCCCTTTCGATAACGCACTCAACAAATTCCTGGCAACTGCTAAATTATTGCATATTTTTGGGCATTTTGTTCTTTTTGATAATTTCTTATAGCCAAATTTCCATCAACAAAATTTCCATAGTATAAACTAAATTAATTTGCATTATACACATTTCAATAAAAACCTAAATATTAATTCAACTAAATGCATTTTTCTCTCTTCCATCCTTAGGTAACAAATTCCGCATATGAACATTTCCTTATACCTTCTTAGTTCGAGCAAATATTACATTAATAATAGTAGCTAAAAACTTATATCTTGTACTTTGTTTTATATAGAAATATTCAAAATAATTGGGGTAGCAAATACAATACTTTTCCTAATTGCAGATTATTGATATTGCTAAATTCATTATATATTATATTTTACCATTAAGCCAAATGATTATTATATAAATTATAAGTTCTGTCTGGTAATAAATAGAATTTTCATACTATTAAATGCAGTTTCTGTACATTACTATAGTTGATTAAAAATGTGGAATATATTTATAATTATAAACACATTTTCTTTAATTTATTAAATATTGAATTAATTGTTGGAAGAAATGTCGAATATTAATGGTAGCAATGCTAGTAAGTAACTCTTTGTAGATCCTTGTAGAACTACAGAACTTGAATAGTACTTAATTAAACTATATCCACAAGAAACACAACAAAATTTAAATGAAATATAATCTAAAAAACTTAATATTAAAATGCACATGAATTTGAAATGAAGATTCTATTATTATCTGCAGAGTTTTTCTTCAAATAAATTTGAATTTTCGAATAATAAATTAGAAGTTAAATTGCTCGCGTCTTTAATGTGTAAAATCCGCAATAACTTAACATTTCTTTAGGAAGCATTGCGCAGCCGTCAGGACGACCAAGGCAAGGTCTATTCGGCTACAGCATTCGGCAGGACCAAAGCTGGCGTTCGACTATAAATAACGATGAATATTCAAAGCCACCAGCAGAGCGCATTCGACTGCGACAGCTGCCGCAACTTAAGAAGCAGCAACGATAATCCTTCGAAATGATGGCACTGCAGTAAGTAAACCGCAAATATTCTTGTAGTGAATATGATTGAATTTAATTTGTGTTATACTTTAGCGGCCTGCCTTTATTCTTGCTTATAATCTGGCTTATGCAAGCCATCAGCGCCCAAATGTTGCAGGATCTGCAGCCTTTGTCCAGTGGCCCTACAATTGCGCCACTTGGTTGCCATCGTCGTCTGTACACTTATCGGGTAACTCAATCTGATTTCCAGGGCCGCGAGTGCTGGGACAATGTCAGCGTGTGGAGCTGTTGGGGTCGCTGTGACTCCAGCGAAATCTCCGACTGGAAATTCCCGTATAAGCGCTCCTTCCATCCCGTTTGTGTGCACGCACAACGTCAACCCTCTGTGGCCATTCTGAAGAACTGTCATCCGGATGCAACTGATAGCATACGCAAGTACAAATACATGGAGGCCGTCAATTGTCATTGTCACACTTGCTCCACGGAGGACACCAGCTGTGAGGCACCCACTAATAACGTCCTGGATGAGGAAAAGAACGTCAAGATCCTTACGTTAACAGGCGTCAATTCCGAAACCGTCGATTACTAAAGAGGCGAGCTTAGGCCGAGTCTGTGGTATGGTAGTGTTATATTACAGTGTTATATTAGAAACATTGAAGTGGCTCTTTCATAACGAATAAAATATTACTATCAGTTTGTTTAATGGCAAGTTGCATATAAAGCACACACAACTTTATTTTCATTTCATTATTGAGGTTGGATACTTCTTAGCAACAAGAATTTTGGTATGTATGCCTGATGATGAACAGTGAAGTGTGGTTGGTTAACTAAAAAGAAATTCTTATAGTGTCCAGATAATTCTAAATATATATGTATTTATAATATAAAACAAAACTATATATTTGACGGTAAAGCGCATCGAAACGACAACTACACACACACACACATTGCATTAGGGTATGTAGTGGAAGTCCGCCGTCAGCCATTGGGCATTGATCGCAGCGATTGGCGGCAGTTACTACAGCTGTTCAATCGTATATAAAAAGCTAGGCCGTCGTCTCACCCACCTACAGGAATTTAGGACTTGAGTTTGTGTTGTTGTTGCTCTCTTGTGACAGCAGATATAAGCAATAGAGCGAAGAGATGCCCAAACCAATAGCGCCGCCCAGGGCACACTTTCGCAGGCCAGCTGAAAAACAAGAAATTCAACAATGCAATTAAAGCAATTTAAATCAGAGAATCGATGCCATTCTTACCTGTTGATTTGTATAACAGTCCAGTAGCAGTACCAGCTATTACAGTATTTATGTTGTCATCCTGATCACGCACATACTGCAGCAACACTCCACACGCCGAGTAAAGCACAGCTAACGTTCCCAAGGTATTTGCCGTACCTGAACCCTGTTTCATAACGTGATTGATCAACCTGTAAGACATTATTATTATTGAAAAATATTTATATGTATTTGCAAATAACTATTTTCCAAAGTTCTTTCTTTTGGCCGAAAATAACGATTATAGTCTATGTATTTAATTAATATTATAATCTTAGAAGAAAAATATAGCTTATATTCACAAAGGCTCTCTTGAACGTACTTCCTATGGCCATTGCAGCAGAGCCAATTAGACTCGCCTGTTCCTTGGAATGAGATTTTTTTACTTACTGCGTGCGTCGCAGCTTCCCCGTCTGATTTAGCGCGTTTGTAACTTTAAAGCCATTGTAGACGCCCGCCAGTCCACCAATGCCACCGCCAATCATTACAGATGTGCCTATCTGAGAGAAGGCCAACTCAAAACGGCCTCGCTGCTTGTTAGCTCCCTCGGGGAATATGAACTCGGGCTGCGCTTGCCGCAAGAATCGTGAATCATAGTTGAGGTACGGCGAGACTGGAGCACTGCTGAATGTGCTTGTGGCTGGTGTGTAGTTTGCTGATGCTGAAGATTGTGGATCATCGACTGCAAAACAATACGTTTTCATTCAAGAAACACTTCATGTAACCGATAAGTCATATTGCGTAATGTACGATTGTCTTACCGGCTGGTGCGGGCGCTAGTGAAAATGGTTTCCTTAAGTAATCGTCGCTCATTTTGGAATTTAATCGCGTGCCTTGCCTGGGTAAGTTACTAATTTACGGTCAATCCAGCTGCCAAATTATTTTGAAGCTTACAACACAACTGGGAAAACGAATGCGTTCCCCGTGCTCTGCTTATGTTTCTAACTTTTTCTAACTTTGTACTCTTGTCAGCGTGACGTTTGTTCCCCACGTGTGTTGTTAAACACACTATATACAAAAGTTTTCCAACACTAGCACAGAATATACTCAAGGCCAGATACAAAACATATGTTTCGTAATCAGCTGTTTATGATTAATGGGTAATCTGTATCGTGGCGTTATGCAGCACTGACAGCGAAAATTATGAATTTGGTATATACTAATGTATTTTCAGTTTTACAAAAATTGTACTTTAACGGATGTTTGGGATAACAAATGTTCGAGTTAGCAAGTAGTTTTTCTTAAACAAATAAATAACAAGCTGTTCAAATTTAAGTTAATTTTAGTAGTATAAAAATGTCGATATGGTACGCTTATCTGTGGGCAATAACATGTATATTTTGGAATTGGAAGTTGCAGAAAGAATCCACGCACCAGTGTTAAACAATACAATTTATAAAAAGCTATTTTTAAGAAAAAAGTTAAAATATCAAATCATCGGAAGTGCTATCGACGTTTTTCCACCTCTACAAAGAGCATATTTTGAAATCGCACTTGCGGTCACCCCGAGCACTACGGCTGTGTTTTCGTTGCGTGCGGTTGTGTTTTGATGGTTGGTTTTGTCGTTTGTTGTCCACCATATATATCCCTAATTAAAATAGAGAAAATTACGAATAAGTAATTGTGCGGTCAGCAAACACAGATAGTGTCCGGTCAAGGAAAGCAACTCAAAACGAAAAAAGCCCTCCCCCAAAAGACAAAATCCCAATTGCGACATTCCTTGCGCGTTAAACTTCGAGTGTATTGTTGGTGTGGGAGTTGATAGAGCGGTGAGGAGCGGAGTGGAGTGAGAGCAAAGGTAGCCGGCGTTTAAAGTGTATTTGTATTTACTTTGTGGCTGACCGAGCCTGTACTATACTCTCATCGCCCTCATCAATGTCGTCAACCGATGTGTCGCGTCTGCTGGGACTAGCGCAAAAGTTTAATAATTTCTATTTGACAGGTGAGTGTCACTAACTCTTTCGTAGCAAAGCTCGTTCTAGTTGTTTCTGGATATATTGTTAGGGTTTTTGGGTTTGCCTGCTGGCCATGAAAATGGGTTTGGCCGACCCTCGAACTCTGATGTACCGAGTACACACATACACATACTTATACTGTGGGCGGCCAGGGCGCCAATGTTATGGGTGCAGCAGCACATACAGCACAGTTTACTGCAATTGCTGCAAAAAGAGCGAGAGCAAGAGAGTGCGAATTATCGATTAGTTTGTTTACTTGTATGGTGCGAGTGTGTGTGTGTGTGTGTGCAATTGCTGCTGTGCTGACGTCGTTGTCGCCTTCCACTGCCATTGCCATGTCGTATGTCGTTTTTCGCAGCATCCCAATAATCTCATCATCTCTTTCTCTGCATTGACATTGAAATTAATTTCCTTTTTGGCAGAGCGCTGGCAGTCAGCAGCCACTGCGCAGAGATCGTCCTTCTAAATCGATTAATTTCATGTTATCGATCTGTACTTCCGTTCCACCATTGCTCGATTAATTTCACCTGTTGCTCGCTCTCACTCGCTTGCTTTGTCATCTGATACTGGAATTATTTGGTTGTTACCTCGTAATATTATTATTGTTCAGCATTTCACTATAAGAAAATATGTGCTTGCAGCTGTGTGTCTCATTATCGCATTTCAACAATGCACAATTCTTTCTGCATTAACAGCAATTAAACATAAAGTAAAATTCAATGCTAAACAAAAAATCAAACAAACAAATAAGCAGGCAGCGACTCTTATGCAAGATCATTTTTATCAAGCAATCGACACACAAATTGCGCTCGCCATACATATAAATAAAATATAGTAATCAAGGTTACAAATACATACATACATTCATATGCAGATTTTGTCGCTAATAATTAAGAACTTTACGCTGCAACAGAATTAACTAATTATTTGTCACTTGATTGCAATTGTAACAAGATTTTTATCGCATCACCTTGAGGGCAAAAGCAGCTCTCAGCTTTTGGCATTTTCAGTGACAACAGCAAAAATAACAACAACATGCAGCAACAGCTGAAACATCTCACAAATACAAACACACACATGCGCCGTATATATGTATATATTGAGATATATATGAACTTATTCTATATGTATCAATACAAATACATAAAGAGATAGATGTTTATGGTTTAATTAAGTGCAAAGAAAGGCCACATATGTTTTCATTTATTCAGAATGCCTCTTTCTCTCTGTCTCTCTCTCTCTCTCTACTTCTATCTCTATTTTTTACCACTCTTTCGCGCTCTCTATCCCCGCTGATAAGCGGCATGCGCGCTTTCTGCTCTTTGACGTGTTTTTGTTTTTATTTTGCTTCCCAACTATTTCAAGTTATTTCGCCACAAAAGTTATAAACGAATCAAAGTTTCGTTTCGAATACCCTTTTTGCGTGCAAAACATTTTGGAGTAAACTTGGTTTAACCGATCTACATAAATCTCTATAGCATATTTTGCTGTATAAGCTATATGGTCGATTATTCATTTGTTTATTTTTACAATATGTGTAGAAGTATATATATATATTCGTCAACTCTAGGGTATCGCATTGTATATTCCGACTTGTTTTTTTTTTGTCTTCTCTTCTTTCTGTTTTGCTTTAGATACTTTGTCGACTTTTATATACTATGTATGTATATGTGTTGTTTGGCTTTGAATC
The DNA here is from genome assembly GCF_009650485.2 of Drosophila albomicans. Taxonomy (NCBI): domain Eukaryota; kingdom Metazoa; phylum Arthropoda; class Insecta; order Diptera; family Drosophilidae; genus Drosophila; species Drosophila albomicans. The sequence continues at coordinate 10,921,008 of NC_047628.2, read as the reverse complement.
ATGAAGTGAATTGGAATTTTGTGTTTATGTTTTTTGCGCTGATTTGTTGTTTTCCACCTCATTCGCTTTTCAAGTGATGCAATAATTGAGTTGGCCAAAAGTCGGTGACGATCTCGCCAACCGGTACGAACCGCTTTTACAGTATTGATTTCATTATCAGCCAAGTCCGGACATTGATTAATTTGTTTATATGAGTACTTCTAAAAATTCCCAGCTTTTAGACTACTTTTCTTAATAATTTAAATAGAAAACTATTCATAGAAAATGTATTCTAATATTTCACAAGAGTAAATGAATTTTAAATCATACTGACGATCTGAAAGTATAGTTAGAAGTCTAACTTAACCATATAATATGAACAAATATTATAGTAAAAGTTTTTTAAAAAACTATAATGTTGAGGTGAAAAGTAATTACAACTCTTTTAAAATTCATAATATTAAATAGTGGGAAATAAAAAACAATAATTGATTTGTTGAAGACTTTCTTCAAATTACCTCGATTCCTTTGTTTGGGCAAAAGCAAATTAGAAACACAGCTACACAATAAAGCAATTAAATTCGATTCAAGCAAAAGTACTTAAGGCTGCTAATTACGTGTCCTATTAGATTTCACATACATATATCTAATCAGTCCGTTTGGGTATGGTTCGAATTGGACAGCTAATGAACTTTAATACTATGTATATCGATAGAGGAAATAATATTAAAAGCAAGGGTTTCCAATTTAAAATGCCTGCCATTGAGAAAAAATGTTCGCAATCATAAATTGAATTATAGAGAATTATTAATGTTGTGCGAGGCGATAAGAAAGTCGCTGTTCTGTCTGGCCTACAAAATAATGTTTAAAATCTCTAGGCTTGCTCAACGAAATCATTGAAGGTATATTAAAATGTTTGCATAACTTAATCAACTTAAGACGGCTTCGTGTTTTATATTAGAAAGATTAATGACAATAAAAGTTTAAAGGATCATCAAACTAAGAAAAACAATTATTAAGAATTATCAAATATATTAAGATTAGCAAATAATTTAATAATTTGAATGAATAATTGAGCAAATATTTGATGAAAATGGGAAACAACTCCGTCACTCTTCTTTCTCAGATTGAGCGGTAGATAAAGTTTATAATCTAATCTTGCTTCCAATGAATCACATCTACGATGCGCTTCTGATTATATGATTAATAATGCCTGCATTTATAAATAACACTACTGCTTCATGGCCAAACATCATAGATGTTGTTAATTGGAAAGTGCACTTAAAATTAATTAGCTCTGATATTAATTCTATCACATGACAGGCGTTCCTAAGGGCGACATACGTCCATTTCTGGTTGGCGGACAGCAAGTTGGCCTCATTAAATCGGATGTCTATAAGCAGCTGCTCAAGTATCCTGAAGTGTTCTGCATACGTGACTGTGAATACACCAAGCAGGTGAGCATTGAACATGACATCATCGTCACTTCATCGTTTCAAGACCATTTACACATTTACATAGGGACTCGTTGAATTGAATCCGGCATTCCGTGACTATAATGAACGCACCGCACGATTGGAGAAAGTATTACGTGATCTGCGCAGCGAGGGATTATTCTCTGCCCTGGCGGGCTGGCGGGACGAATGCTTCGAGGTGAAGTCCGAGCACAAGGCCTTGCTGAAGATGGAGCGTGCTGCGACGCCGCTGTTTGGTGTACGAAAGTATGGTGTGGACATCAATGGCTATGTAAAGCATCCGCAGCACGGTCTGTGCATTTGGCTGCAGCAACGCTCCAATACCAAAGAGACCTGGCCTGGTAAATGGGATAATATGGTGGGCGGTGGTCTCTCGGTGGGCTACGGCATCATGGAGACGGCCATTAAGGAGGCTGCCGAGGAAGCATCCATTCCAAGTGATCTCGTCAAGAATCTGGTTTCTGCCGGCTGTGTTTCGTTCTTCTTTGAGAGCGATCAGGGTCTGTTTCCCAACACCGAGTATGTGTTTGATTTGGAGCTACCGGTGGACTTTGTGCCCCACAACGCTGATGGCGAGGTGCAGGCCTTTGAACTGCTTCCGGCCAACGAGTGTGTGGAGCGTGTCTTTACACCTGATTTTAAGACGACATCGGCGCCTGTGGTTATTGATTTCTTAATACGACATGGTTATATTACAGCAGAGAATGGTATTAAACTGAATTACTTGAATTTGTTGAACACTGAACTGAAATTGTGCTTTAATTGCAGAGCTAAACTTTACGCAGATTGTGGAGCTATTGCATGTGCCATTGCAGTCGTTGTACACGTACAAAACGCGACTGGAACAGAAGCTGCAGCAACAAAACGCATCATCACTGCCCCCCATCAATACTGACGACAACAATTGCAATTGTTCGACGAGTAGCTTGCCAAAAAGACCGCTGGAAAATGGGCACAACAAGAAGGAATCAGCTTAATTGTGAACTAATAATATGGATACGATACGCCAATAATAATAATAATAATAATAATGGACAACGAAAGGATTTTTTGTAGAGAAAGACCAGAGCATTGAGAAGCTGTGGACTAAATTCATAGTTTGAGAGACTGCTTTTGTAGTGGGATTTGTGAAATCCAAAAAAAAACAAAAAAAAAAACAGCCAATAATATACATACATACATACAAATAAAAGTAATATATGAAAATAAGGATGGAGCAAAAGTGAAAAGATGAAGAATAGAAGAAAACCAATCAACCAACCAAACGAAACGAAACGAGACAAGTATAATCTACTAAATTAAATTATTAATTAATATACATGTATGTAAAAGAAAAGGCAACACTTAATGTTAAATTTTATGTTTTACATCGATGATTTGTGCAAGTCAAAGTGTATGTACTGTTTATATATATATTTGGTATACACTTGCTTATATGAGTTACATATATATTTATATATATATACAAATTAATGAAATTATTTACAATATTTATTATATATACGTACCACATGCATAAGCATAAGCTAAATATACATATTATATATACATATATAACCTATCATGTATTTGACGAAAATGCCCGCATTGCATACAACCTAATTAATAGTTTTGTGCTTTGATAATTCCAATCATGTAATAATTGCAACCGAAATGACGCCACATTCTTAGAATTTTTGTGAAGTGAAATTATAACTTTAGAACACAAACAACGGACAAGTTATATAAACATACATATATGCCTATATAATACATTTATATACGATAGTTAAAATATAAATTATATGTAACGAGATATTTAAATGACATTTACTATTATGTGTGTGTGTACCAAAGTGCTCAAACTTAAGCAAAAATGTAATATTAATTAGTTTTCTGTTGAATTTGTAAAACTTTTTTAACTTAATAAAATGAAATCAATAAACTACTATTTTGACTTATCTGGGTAACATTTAATTAGCGAAAACAAAATTCGTGCAGTATAAAAATATTTTCTTATTGAATATCATGTCTTGAACATTAAAAATTGAGCCCGCGCACAAATCGAAAAACACAACACTGTTACCAGGGATGCATAATTAACGGTTAGCAAATTACAGCCCTGCCGCTACATCAATCTGTAACGAGTGTGGCAACGCCACGCAGGTAGCCATCTTTCTTTCTTTCCCCAACTTCACGACCGCGTGGACGTCGATACGTAAAAGGTTAGTGAATATTTTGTGCAATTTGGCACAAAATTCAATTGAATTTGCCTTAAAAATACGATAAACTGTGCCCGCGTGTGCCGTGCACATTATTTACTGTGAAAAATGTGAATTACAAGTGTTTGTTTATTGCAGGGAACCACCACAGCAGGCAACAAAATGACCAACTCAAAGGGTTATCGTCGCGGCACCCGAGACATGTTCTCGCGCCCCTTCCGCAAGCATGGTGTCATCCCACTGTCCACATATATGCGCGTCTTCAAGAACGGCGATATTGTTGACATCAAGGGACACGGTGCCGTCCAGAAGGGTATGCCCTACAAGGCATATCACGGCAAGACTGGCCGCATCTTCAATGTCACACAGCATGCCGTTGGTGTCATTGTAAACAAACGTGTGCGCGGCAAGATCCTAGCCAAGCGCATCAACGTGCGCATCGAGCATGTGCATCACTCCAAGTGCCGTGAGGATTTCCTGCGTCGTGTCAAGGAGAACGAGCGTCTGCTCAAGGATGCTAAGGCCCAGGGTAAATGGGTGAACCTCAAGCGTCAACCAGAGCAGCCAAAGAAGTCGCATTTCGTCAAGAAACTGGAGGAACCCATCGCTTTGGCGCCAATTCCATACGAGTTCGTTGCTTAAATGCATCTTAACAACAATTGCGCGGATGTGTTTTTTGTTTACAATTTTTGTGTGGATTTGATGGATGAATTCTAAGTTAAGATTCAAAAAATAGAATTGATTTTCTATACGATTGCTGTAAACAATTATTTCGCTGTGTTTTTGATCATCAGGCGGGGAGTGAATATACCAGGTCTAAAGAAAAATCAGTTACAACAGGTGAACTCAGTCTACAGCTTATTGCCGTTTTGCTTGAGACAAAAAACCGCAGTTGAATGAAAAATCGCAATTAAAAAAGTGCTTCGAATTGCTTTCGCTGCTACCTCGAGGTCAAAACCATTGTCAATGCTAAGTGGTAAAATTAGGCAAAATTCCAATTGGTTTGACTAAAACTTTTTGCAGTGCGGCAACTACAACGGTCGCTTTATTTTGCATAGTTCGCTGCAGCGCTACTGGTACATTGACGCTACAGCTATAAATCGAGCTCAAAGCAATACTAGGAGAGCAATCCATCTTCGAAAGACAAACTATCTAATAAATATGAAATGCTGCACGAAAAGTGCATAGCCCAGCATTGTTTACCACAAGCGCGATATCCAACCCTGTTGAATCTAAGCGAGCACCTGAAATGCATGGCAATCACATCTGCAGCCACTGTAATATTGGCTCTGCTTCTGAAAGTGGGCTTCAATCACAACTGTGATTAGCTTAGGTCTATAGACTACATATCACGCCAACTGTTGCCAACAATGACACAATGCGGCAGCAGCAGGCTCACATCACAGCGCGTTTAAAGCGGCTGCCAAGTAGTCCAAGCCTCCCAATAAACTTCGATGGATTTCATATTATAAAAGTCTATAATTTTGATTAAATACCAATACTATTACAACTATGTCCCCCACATTCATTTTTGTTTATTGTTGATTAAATCCCGGTGAGGTTCCATAGTAAAACTGTTTGTCAAACAGCTGACTATTGGACAGTTCGCTTAGCTTCTGTCGCTTGTCCGCCAGTATGAAGTCATCCTCTTCAACCATTTCGGAATCACCACGCTTGCGTCGCATGATCTCTGTGGTCACAATTTCCGTTGGCTCCTCCAACTCGTGCACCTTATAGACCAGATAGTTTGGCTCAATATATTTGCTCGAGCTGTAATAACCAACAATTACAATCAAATTATAAAAATCAGATGGGTTTAGCTTACAGTGGCAGAATGTATGGATCAAAGGGAAAGAAGGTGTCAAGCGTTTCCTCTGGCATTAGCTTATCATGGCCATAAATGGTTGCCAGTTTGCGTCGTGCATTACGTTCCAGGACTGTGTGACAATATGCTAACTGATAAGTGCGCGTGACACCAGCGAATGCAGTGGCCACTGGTGGCAGGCAATAACGCAGCGGATTGAAGTGACACATGGCGAGTCTAGACAATTGTAGCGTGTTTAACAGCAGCAAATCTAGAGATATATAAAAGTTAGTACCAAAAAGGGGTCGATAATTAACTAACTTACTCTTTTCGTTGATTGTCAAATCGCGCGCACGAAAGGCAATCAAATAGAACATGGCCTGGCAGATGGAGAAGAATACCATGTTGGCTTTGAGTGAACAGTTTTTGCTGCTAAACTCATCCGAATCATTGATGTAGGTATTTGCCCAGTTGCTCAACTCCTTCAGATAGTAAGTGATGGTGCTGCAAAGGGAGCCATTAATAATTATTCGGTTAAGTTATAATCTTGTACTCACCTCAATGGCACAAACTTGGCACGAGCCAGAAAACTGGCAATGTAGCTAACAGCGACATGTCGTATGATTGACGATACATTTGGATTCTGGACTTTTAGCCAAAGAAAATTGAGAAAGGCTTCGGTATAGGCTGGACGTATGCTGCACACATAAAACATGACAAACTGCACATGATGTATGTTGTGGCTTGGGAGCAGCACCTCGTCGAAGATGTGAATAAGCATCTTGAAGAATCGGTTTTTCACAATTCGCTGTTCATCGTTGGCATTGAGCGTTGGCCGACATTTATCGTCGAGGAACTTAAAAAGCTTCAGCAGGCATATATCAAGCATCTGACCAATGGGATGATCTAGTGGTCTTGGCTGCTTTGGCTGAGTATTGACATCATCCATCTGAAACATGGCGTCCGCCTCCATTTCATCTTCTTCATCATCGGAGTCCTCCCGTAGTGCTTCGATTTCATCACGTGGCGCACTCACGTCCAGTATAAGCAACCTATCGAGCGAAAAAAACATGCTTACAATGTTTACAAATGGGGGATAAAGACTTACTTTTGCAGAACCAGCTGCAATAAAAGCTCTTCATAGACTGGCTTTGAAGATATGAGCCAAAGTACATTGTGTATGTACCCGGCGGTGACATGAGCCGGCTTTTTAAAATATGGAAATTTAGCCGCAATTGTGTCCACAACCACATCAAAAGCCATTGGCACTGCAGTCAAAATACGATTGAGCAAAGTGTGAACAGTTTGTAGATCCGCTTGCACACTTTCGGACGGCGATCCATTGATCCAATCGTCAGTTTCCTGATCATTTGGTATCCAGTTTAAGATTAACTTGGTGATTCCAATCTGAATATACGTATTGTGGGCAATCATCACATCAACAGTAAACTCGGAGAAAGCTTCTGTAGCATTTATGTTGCGTTTCCTCCAGTTGATTCCTAGAAGAGCTTCCACAAGATCAGCAAACTCCGGCGTCAAGCTGTGCACGATTTTCCGAGCATCTCGCATAATAGCCACAATTTCCTCATCCTAAAAGTTGAAGGTTACAAATGGATACTTTTTGATTTTTTTTACAAACTTACACATAACTCCGCCTCGCGTAGAAAGTAAGTAAATTCCTGAATAAAGTGAAAATTATGCTCCTCGAGAGCAACTCGCACCGACTCAATAATGCCCTTCTCTTTTGGCGTCGAAAAGCGTACTTTATTCAAAGCTGCAGTTTTAGCACGCTCGCGATCCGCACCGCTGAACGACTTTAATATGGACGTAATGCCCGTTTTGCTGCTGAACATTGACATTTCGAAGAAATTTTAGTTTTTTGTGGAACCCCTCTTTGAAATGTATTTCCTAATAATACGCAATAAGTCTCTCAGCGAAGGAAGTCGATTACCAAGCTGATTACTCGAATAATATTCTGGGTGGTCCTACGTTTTATAAATTAGATACCAGAAGTAATACTCTAAGAATTGTCTTTTATAGAAAACTGACATTATATTTGGGTTTTTTCAACTATATATGCCACTATTTTTGCCAAACTTCCACTCAGCTGAAATCAACAAAACACGTGTGATATGCTAGAGGTGGAAATACATCTATGGGTCTATCGATAAGTAAATATTTTTAAACATTTTTAATATATCGATAAGTTTTCGCATATTAAAATATATGAAATTGAAAATTTTCAGGCGAAATGAGGTAAAATTGACTGAAACTCGTAAATTTCGAATAAATATTGGATGAACTTTTTGTTATTTGTATACCGAAAATTATATACCGCGCAATTTATGATCTCAGAGTACTCACGTTTCAAATATTAATATCGATACTGCCTTTCTTCCCATACCTAATTGCCAGTCACGACGAATAATAAACATTTAGAATCGACGCCACATGCGTTGCGCGTTTTTAGTTTTTGTAAAATATAAAAATGGCTTCGTTATTTGTAATTGACACAGCCGGTGATCAGCCACAAGATGCAGATGTAGATGGTGGCCATTCATCCGTGGCAATATACAATAACGCCTTTAGTGATCGCTTGCTTAGCGCCAATAACTCAGGCAGTGATGATGAGGAGGAAGAAGTTCAGGAAATTGAACTGTTTGGCGTCAAAGTGAACAACAAAGATGTGCGAAAAGTAGTTAAATCTAGAGCGAATGAAACGACGCTAGCAGCACCATCAAAAGTGGCAGTGCGGCTTACTGAACTGGCTGAGCAGATTAATGAGGCAGTCGAAAATTCGGACACTCACAAGATGTCGAAGCGCAAAAAAATCACAGATTTGCATTACGATACTAGCGAAAGTCAGAAGGAACGCAAAGCAAATGTCGAGTTGGATATGAAGAAAACGGTACTCACAGGCGAATTTGCGCAGTCGAAGGCGTTGCCAACAGTGTCCAGGCGAAAACAGCCTCTTTTAAATAGAGTAAGTTAACTCAAATTGTGGAAAATTTCACACACATTTAGATGATGAAATATTCGACAACCGAAACTGCACCAAATGATGGTGTAGTAAGTGCACAACACTTGCTGCTTGAGGCGACTACTGTGACAAGAGACTCGAATCACTTCATAGACAATGGCACATCAAGCGTTTCATCCGTTGTAATCTTAGTGATCGCCTCGGAGCTTGTGACGATCGCTGTAAGGCCGACGGAACATCAGAGGCCTTGAAACGCTAGACTGTCATTTATCGTTGAGCCAAGATAACTGATTTAGGCGTGGGCATACATTCAATTCCCAAATGAAACATCTGTGCTATTGTCGACACCCCATAACACAGCAGTTGTTGAGGCTTGTGCTGTTGCCGCATTGACGACGTCTTTAGTAATCTGATATTGACTTGCTTATAATGTGTACTTTATGCCAATTCGTTTTCCAAAAATTAATGTTACTCTTATTAAATTACAGGCAGAACGCGCAAAGACCAAGGGAGGCGGTTGGTTTGATATGCCAGCCACTGAAATCACTGAAGATATGCGCAATGAGCTGAAGATCATACAAATGCGTTCCGTGTTGGATCCTAAACATTTCTATAAAAAGAACGACCTCAAGGTGCTGCCTAAATACTTCCAGATTGGAACAGTTCAGCACTCGCCTCTGGATCATTATAGTGAGCGTCATACGCGCAAGACGAAGAAATCACTGGTGGATGAATTGTTGGCCGATGAGGAATTCCAAAAGTTCAACAAACGAAAGTACAAAGAGGTGATTAAGCGGACTGACAAATATGCGCATCGTAAGGCCATGAAAAAGATGAAGAAACTGAAGAAGAATAAATAAATTAATTACTGAAAACCAAAAAAAAAAAAATGTAAATAAACTTTTGGGATATTTTAGACGTTGTGGTCACTTTCTTAGTTGTAGCTTCGTTGATAACATTTGTTTTGAATATTAAACTGATTTTATTCATTAATTTCTTAACATGAATTAACAACACTATTCTTTCTTTATTAGGAAAATATTGATCCAAGCTTAACTTAACATATGAAGTTAGAAAAACTAAAATAACTTTTGTTCGTTATTGTTAAATAGGTTTGTGTGTTGATTACATAAATAAATGAATTATATAATTATAACAACTTAACACAAAATAACATTGATAGTTTTTATTCTTATCTATAAAACCATTGCTTAATTTTATTAGGGATAACTTATGCAAATGCAACTGTAATTGACTACTTTGACTGCGCATCATTGTTTGCTTCACTCTGTTTTTCTAGAACACCCCAAATGTGACTAGCTAGTTGACTGAAAAGCTTCGCATATTCCGAGTTGGGATGTTTAATAACTACAGGAACTCCAGATTCGCCACACTCGGCAATGTGCGCTTCCAATGGCAATGAGATTGTTGTGGGTGGCAATTTGGTTGATAGATCTGTTGGTCCCTTAAAGAACTCTGTACGCTCCTTGCAACTGTCACAGATGGAGTAACGCATATTCTCCACCAAGCCAAGAATAGGCACTTTGAGTTTGTGATACATTTCAGCGCCACGGATCGTTACATCAACAGCTGCTTTATGGGGCGTGGTCACCAGTACGACACCAGTAATTGGGGCGTGTTGGGTCAGCGATAGATGCACATCGCCAGTTCCCGGTGGGGTATCCACGACCAACACATCCAGGGGACTCCAAACGGCGCCTTTGAGCAGCCGCTGTATGGCAGACATGACAAGAGGTCCTCTCCAGATAATGGCACCATCCGTAGGTGTCAACATGCCCATGGACAGGCACTTGACATTGTAGTTCTGCGGCGGTATAATCAGATTGTTATCATTGATAAGCGGCTCACTATGCACATTCATCAACAGAGGAATACTGGGACCAAAGATATCACCATCCAGCAGTCCCACTCTGGCACCCAACTTGGCCAAGCTGCAAGCAAAATTTGCTAAAAAAAAAATATATATTTGTTTAAGCATGATTGGAAAATTAAGCCAAGTACTCACCGGCCACAGTGCTCTTGCCGACGCCACCTTTGCCGGAGGCCACCACAATAATGTGTTGCACGCCGGGAATCGCTTCGCGCTTTGGCAAGCTGCGTGCCATCAACGCAGCCTGGTGTTCAGTCAGCTTAGTCGCGTAAGTGCGTCGCGCCAGGCGAATAAACAACGCCATTTTTTGTGTATTATTGTTTAAACTTTGTTTACCTGTTGCCTCTTCACTGACTTTCAAAGTCGTTATGGTTTGGCTTTAAACGATTGCTTTAGAGATGGACATCATTGCGATAAATACAATAAGAAACATTACAAATAGAAACACATTCGAGCAAACGAATGATCAGATTTTAGTTTTAATTTGGTTAATTGTACAAATTTGTAATGAATATTACAATGTTAATTAACCGGTAATATTGAAAATTGTATACAGTGTGACTGCCTCGCCACGCGTTTCAAAGTAATTTTTAACTAAAAAGCTATGGTCATACTTGTAGTTATCAGCTGTTTTTTGGTGCATCATATTTGAAAATTGTTGTTCTGCGGAAAATTATGGAAATTGTGGAGTTAAATGAACCAGGGACAGTAGAAGAAGAGGATGCCCTCTGGTCCATCGAGGATGACACTTTGTTTCAACCATGTGGCCTAATAAGCCACTCTTCGACCAGCAACAATAAAACCAAATCAGTGTTTGTCACTTGGAACGAATGCTACTTGATAAACTATCGCTTCAAGACGTCTAAGAAAACCAATCGAATGGAGATGACCAAGGTGCGCATTCCATTGCCCAACAACAACTGTTATCTGCGCAGCATTCACATGCTCGAGTACAACACACTGTTGCTAATGTCCGATGGCCGCGTTCATTGTTTTGGCTCTATCAAGTCGCTACACAGCATCGCCTGGCTAAAAGGCGTTCGTGCATTCGCCCAGACTCACGAGGGATTCAGTGTAATAGCGCATAACGAGGAGACGCAACAGTTGCTGCTGCAGGTCTACATGGATCTTCCCAGCTTAGGCAAAGGAGAGAGCACCCTTCTGCAAAGCTACGACATCACCTACGATGAACAGAACATTTTCCAATGTGATTGGCAAAACGATCATTATACTTTGATGACAGTGACGGTTACCAAATCACATGAAAAGTTCATGCAATGCTTATTTGGTGTTGGCGCAATCGCCGATAAGCAGCTTCATATTTTTAGCATTGCAGGACATGTATTTGTCTTGATTCCATACGATGCAAATGAGGATGCTGATAAGGAGCAGGCCTACAACATTGAACTTCTCTGCATTTATGCCACTTCTGTGGATTTTATGCGTCTACTGCCATCGTTAAACCTATGTTTGGTCTACCTCAGTTGTGGCAGCGTAGACATCTGGTATATGTCTCAGTTGCTGGGCATTAAACAGAGACAAATGCATTTCACTGGTGCCGAGTGGTTGGATTACGATGCCAGCAGTGATAATGGAGATTTTTACTATACTGATGGCGAACAGTTGGTGCGCTTGAGATTCCAGTACGATGAACAGCTGGATGATTGTGTCGTGCAACGCTGTTGCAAGTCTGTGGCAGGAATGCAAGCCTGCACTTGGGTGCAGCATATTGAACAGTTGGTTTGTCTCAGCGACAATAACATATTCTATCGCATTGCCTTTAGTTTGCAGCAAGAACAGCAAGCTTCCAGAGATGACGGTATGCTCAATGACTTAACGCCAGCTGCTGTTGAAAGATTACGTGGAAATGCTGACGTTTTGGAGCAATACGAACAGCAGCCAGCACAACTCTTGGCTGCCATACAGCGGGAACACGAGAAACAACAGCTGGTGGCAGTTGCCAGGAATGAGGCTTGGGAGGAGCAAAGCTTGGAGGCGACACTTGAGTTTCGACGACAACTACCCGTCTATGGCATTGACATGTTGCTGCTCCACACGGCTAGACAAGTGGACCTAGACAGTTGCGGCGTTTATGCCACATTACTGTTGAAGCTGCACAATAGCCATCTATTGCTGCACAGCAGCCACTGGCAAATACTTGTCTATCACGAGCATGAAGCGCATGTGCATCGTGTTCCCACAGATTTACTTATAAGCCGCAAGTGTCGAATCATTATACCTCTTAAAAGAATTCATAACACGCAGCTGCCTGTATTTACGCTTAAATTGGTCGCCTTCCTAGAGTTCAAAACCCAAATTAATGCTGTCCTGCTGCCAGTTGAAGTAAAAGAAACCAGCGAAACATATCGCGCACTTTTTAATGGACATCTTTACTCATTAAATTTGTTTAGTAAACCGCAAGCAATTGATTTGTTGCGATCTGCTGATAAGAAAGCTAAACCCATAATCAAACAGAAAATTAAACCATTTAGTAATATGAACTTGCAACAAATAGCTAGCTTATGTAATGCCAGTGATAAAAGTCACGATAATAATCTGGACTTATATTTTGTCGATAGCAAGCTTAGTTTGACAAGCAGTCAAGAAGAGAATAATGTGGCCTTACTGCTAGAAAGTGATGATGCTTCGGCTTTATATCATTTCAAACAACATTTGTATTTAAATCTAGAACCGGAAGATGAGGACTTAACTCCCATTGAAGATATTCAATTAAAAGTTATGGTAAATATGAAAGATATCTTCCACATTGCAAACATATTAAAAATAATATTTTTTTAGAAACTGCAACATGACATTGAACGGTTATATAGCTCTCAAAATGCCGAAGATTTTGAGGAAAATACACAAATACATTTGGAAGCATTGCTTTTAAAATATAAAACACTCCGAAATACAATATTTTAAACACATTTACTTTTTGAATTTTAATGCAATAGGCGCCCATTGACTGATAACACTCACACGCCATCTGGCGGATTTATAATGTATACGCTAAGTTGGCTGTGCGCTAACTGTCAAAGCGAAAAATACGACCCTGCTTCTAAGCGGCCTGTCAGCTTCTTCCTTTTTCTTTTTCACCTACGTGTGAAGACATCGCGTATTTTGCGTCGGTGTTTAATTTTCATTAAAAAGTGAAAAATGGTGAGCATTTTCAATAAGATAACACAACAAACGTCTCAATTAAAGTACGCTTTAGTGAAATGCAATAAGACTGCGCAAAAGCGACCACTGATGCATAAATAATTGAGAGATTAAAGTTAGTGCCATACAGATCATCAACTAATTCCAACTTGTGTTGTGTGTATGTTTTGTGTGTGTTTTACAGGGTTTCGTCAAGGTAGTCAAGAACAAGCAGTACTTCAAGCGGTACCAAGTTAAGTTCCGCAGGCGTCGTGAGGGCAAGACCGACTACTATGCCAGAAAGCGTCTGACTTTCCAGGACAAGAACAAGTACAACACCCCCAAGTACCGCTTGATTGTGCGTCTGTCGAACAAGGACATCACTGCCCAAATCGCTTACGCTCGTATCGAGGGTGACCGCGTCGTCTGCTCTGCTTACTCGCACGAGCTGCCCAACTATGGCATCCAGGTAAATCACTTTTCAATAAGGCTCTTTAGGCTGGTAATAAACACAAACCAATATTGCAGGTCGGTTTGACCAACTATGCTGCTGCCTACGCCACTGGCCTGTTGGTTGCTCGCCGTCTGTTGAACAAGTTGGGTTTGGACTCCATCTACACTGGCTGCACTGAGGTCACCGGCGAAGAATTCAACGTGGAGCCCGTCGATGACGGACCAGGTGCATTCCGTTGTTTCTTGGATGTCGGTTTGGCTCGCACAACCACCGGTGCCCGTGTGTTCGGTGCCATGAAGGGCGCTGTCGATGGTGGTCTGAACATCCCCCACTCCGTTAAGCGTTTCCCTGGCTACTCTGCTGAGGCCAAGAGCTTCAATGCTGATGTGCACCGCGCTCACATCTTCGGCCAGCACGTGGCTGATTATATGCGCAGCTTGGAGGAAGAGGATGAGGAGGCTTTCAAGCGCCAGTTCAGCCGTTACATCAAGTTGGGCATCCGTGCCGACGATGTGAGTATCCTCATTAATTAACTGATTTTGACGTCCACTTAAAAAATTACCGCTGCGTTTTGTAACCCACAACGCTGGCTGTGCCAAAAGTGGACCACAGTAAATGCAAACCTGTGTTCGTATTTCACCTCCTTACAATGAGCTGAATTTTCTGTTTATGGTTGCACATCACTAAATTCATATTCCTCAAATAGTATTGTTTTATTAATCTATTTCATTTCATCTTTGCAGGTTGAGGATATCTACAAGAAAGCCCACCAGGCCATTCGCAACGATCCATCCCCGAAGAAGGCTGCTGCAAAGAAGGCAGCTCCTACCAAGAAGAGGTGGAACGCCAAGAAACTCACGAATGAGGAGCGCAAGACCAAGGTTGCTGCCCACAAGGCCGCCTATGTTGCTAAGCTTCAGTCTGAGACAGAGGCCTAAGTGCATTTGACTACCGTTTGCAAGATTGTATTGGGGTGAATGAAAGAAAATAAACACAGAAACAATTGTAATAAGAAACAATTGCCAATATGTCATGCATATGTTATTGTAAGTTTCTATTAAACAACTTGCATGTGTTTTTATTTATCAAGTTGCGATAAGAATCGATGACTTTACTTGGGCTTTCCACCAGCTATCGATGTAAAGTAGGCATTTGGTACCGATACCACTAAATTTGGCGCGCTAATTCGAATCGAGCCCACTGAATTATAGTCGACACAATAATTACATCGCTTTAACTAAATATAAAAAAATAAATACTCATACAAGCAAAGGTTAAGGCTAATAAATGAATTGCATGACAATTTTAAAAAATATGTCAGAACGCTGAAGTTTGCATACTAGGTTTTCATATATTCAAAAGTAATGCTTTTATTGTTAATTAGTATAGGTCGAGTATCCCAGGCATTGAAGAGACTATTGCCTATTTGTACCAACTATTTATGGTATTAGCAAGATTCTTTCTGAACAATTTTTGCTTATCCTTCACGCTTTTTTTATCTTATAATACCCTGATACTTCTGGTACAAAACCACATTCAGACTTTTACAAATTGGCGTCCAACAATTTTCGAGAATAGCATCCCAATACACCACAACGAGAATCTGTCAGACAAGTTTCATGATAAATGTGGCCACAGTTGAATATGGTCAGTCCATTGGTCGGAGTAGAGTCACTAACAATAAGGGTGCAGGAGCAGGATGCACACACTTGATCATCGGAGACATTCCGACCACGTTTCTGCAACGTAACCACATGAGTGTCGAAATAGTCTGTCAATTGGATCTCGTGAGCCAGATCCATAAAATCCTTCTTTAGTTTATAATGCCACAGCATTTTTGTGAGCGATTGCTGCAGATTAGGTATATTCTGTCCCAATTTGATCTTGCTGACCACCAACTCCGGATTCACGTAGTCTACGAATGAAATTAATTAGCTCGCTATACAGTATTGGTCAATAATTCTACTTACCCACTATTCCATCCAGAACCTTGGTTACCATTTCACCTTGGTTACTAGACTCATCGATGAGTTTGTTCCAAAGATCATCGTCGTTGCGCTCCTTGCATAACTCAATGGCCATTTCAATGTCTTTTATCTAAAAGTAGAATCATTTCAATAGACAGATCTATCAGGTATCAATCAAGACTTACGCTATGTATAATAATATTTAAAGCTTCGACATCATTTCCCATGCGACCCAGCAAATAGACCATTTCTGGATGGAAACCTTTGCTTTTGCAAATTGCTAGCGCTTCTTGTATAGTGTAATTAGATAAGGGATGACGCAAAAAGGGCAACAGCTTTGAACGATCATATTTCGCATAGAGTCCAACAAGTTTTTCATGGAACGCACCATGACTCTCAGTCTTTTCTAGACCATCCAAATACTACGTGAATAACGAAAATAGTTAGTTGGGAATAGGTCTAAATGGATTAATATTTATCATTTACCCAGTAAAGGTATTCTTGGTTTTGCTCCAACTGATGTACAACAACGTCGGGCTTAATTTTACTTTTATCGAGTAATATCTTAAAGGCACCTTCGCGATCTATCTGAATGAGTGGAATGATAAGTTGAGAAATGACGTCGTAGAGCTCAAATCGTCGTATTAACTCAAATACAACTTTATTCTGCAATCTGTAAAAATAATTTAGTACTCCTTGGAAAAATATATAAATTGTAAAAGTAAAGACTTACTTTAAATACATGAGCATTGCGCTTTCATAATTGCCTTGGTAGGAATACAACAGGGCCAACGCCTCAAGTAACTCATTGGCATTCTGTTCTCTGAATTTATCTTCTATGGCATTAATTACGGCCAAGCCATTGTACAGTTTTGGTGGCCACTCCTTGATAAGATTGAGTAATCCATTTACGTCCAGCAGGAGAAACTCATAGAGAACCATTTCATAGACTTGTGGATCCAGCTTGCAATCCTCCGATGTGGGTAAGTAAGCACTAACGCAGCGTAGTTGCTGGCACTTGACAAACTTGAATACCTCTTCCTGCCACAGGGCTTTGTTATTACCCAGCACACGGAGACACAATTTAGCAGCGTCTTCGTATTTTTTGAGCGTCAACAAATGGTTTATATACAATCTGTAATGGTTGTTTGGCTTTAATAAGGAATTATCAAATTAATTCATTCATTAATAATTCTTACCTAGCCACAGAAAGCAGTGGTAGACTGCCACCATGTGTAGAAATCTCCATAGCTTCCTCGAATTTGCTGAGAAAAAATAATAATTTATTTATTTTAAATTACAATTCTTATTCAAAAGAGGTAATAAAATATAATTTTTCAGGTTAAATTTAAATTAAATTTATTAAATTATTACATTTAAAACTATCTGTTACTTTGTTATCGATAGCAGGCAGCCCCTCGAGGCTGTAGCCGATTTAAACTATCGATTCATCGATAGCAGGGCAAAAGTACTGCACTAACAGCTGTTTATTGAATTTGCAAGCAACTTGTATCTTTATCTTCCGGCACTTAGTGACAACTAAGCACAATAATTTAAAATGCGTCGAATGAATAATCTAGTTACGCTCTTTACAGCGATAACAGCGTTCTTCTTCGGCAGTTTCATCACATGAATACTCAGCATAGCGGATAAGTGTCCGGTTGAGCGAAGTGGTGTCGCCAAACTGGAACCGCATCCCGTTTTATTTCTAGTGATACTCGTGTTCTCGCTAAGCCGTTGAAGCAAACCTACTTTACCGAAGATCAAATCTATCTACCAAGTGTAGTCAGCACTTAATGGAAGATCTCTACAATGGTAAGATGTGTACACATGAGCATCCGGGACAACGCGCCTTTGTCTCCTACTACTAAGATTGGACGAAGCCGGCTGATAAATGCTGCGACAGCATCGTTGCTTAGTTGCTCACATTCATATGAACTGTATTTAGTCAGTTTTCATAACCAAAGATATTCATTGTAAGTAGCGTATCGAAATCTAAATGCTTTAGTTTGCTTGAATTGCTCCTATGGCAGCAACTCAAGCTAGTTCTAAGCAATTGAATTATTAAATTTAACATATTAAATATATACTTGTATTAACTAATGGTGATTGAAGGGACCTAATTCCTTAAAGTAATAGTAGAAAATAGTCTAATTTGAGAATTAAGTTTATGTCCAAGGTTCAATGGGATATTAAATTAACCATCAAATGAGAATAAATTGACTCATGTCAAATTTGAATGGCAGTTAAGCATAACTTGTGGAAAAAGTAAGATAAAAATCTCTAAAAATCAATTAAATTAACTTTCTTGGTAGATATAATGTATGGGAAATTAAGCATTCCTCTTTGGTTAAGTAAGGACAGAGAAAAAACTCTATAAAAATTATTTAGTTGACTCATATGGGTGAAATTCATTTCCGATTTGACTGAATCAAATGAAAACTACTTAAAATATAGGATCATTCAATGAAGAGCCTTCATAGGGAATCCACTTACTTGTGTTTAATGAGCCATTCCACGCGATCGTCTGTCTCAATCAGGCTGGCAACGACAATATCCTTAGGGGCAATTATGAAGTAACGATTCTCTTCAATGATACTACTTAAACTATAGTCATTGACTGTGTACTCCTCGAAGCCACGCACTGGCAAGATGTCTTGGCACACTTCCTCGTAAGTGTTCTTCTTATATTCAATGACACAGAGCACAGGACGCAATGCTTTATAGTTCGCACTTCGCTCCTTACGATATCCTAGCACAACAAGCTGATTGGCCGCCAGCGGCGCCAGACCACAAATGTAGAAAGATGTTTGAAATGTAGAGACTGCAAAAGGAAAGGAAAATAGACATTATTAAAAGTGGAACAAATAAAGTGTAGCCATAAGCATTCTGACCAGTATTTACAACATAGCCTGGCAAGTTACTAGAGGATGCTTCGATGGCATTGCGTTTCCGTATCTCACGAATGCTTATGGTGTCTACCCAACCGATGAGCAACGTCGTTGGATTCGACCAACGTAAGTGGCAGCGAAAGTTTTCTTGACGTGCTTGCGCTGGCACCTCCCATTTCATGAGTCCCAGCGAACATTTCTCTCTCAGATCATAGACACGTACTCCCAAATGACTCGCCCAGGCGACAAAATTGCCCTGCCAGCTAATGGACAATACGCTGCCTTCCACAGCGCACAATTCCCTAGGCCTCAGACGATGCAGCAAGCTGGGTTCATAGAGAGTCAGCTTGTCGTCACCTAAAACAATTTGAAAATTGTATAAACCAAAAGCAAAATGAAAGAACTAAGCAACATACACACTACGAAGCGACGTACGCCTGATTTGTCTTCTGGATCCAAGGCGATAGCTTTGATAAACTTGTCATAACTGAGAGTATCATTGATTTCGCAACTAAACAAACTCGTAATATTGACCTGCGGAATGCAATTGATTTTAAAGAGTTGTTCCACTCCTTAATTTATGATTAAATTCATGACTCACGCGACCGTCATCGGAGCATGTGACAACATATTCACCACGAGCATCCACATCGATGTGGTTCACAGCCACAGAATGAGTGTGACGATCGCCAGTGCTTAAATTGGACTCCACTGAGTTGCCGTGATGATCCACCAGATAGACGCGCCCTCGGAATGTGCCAAATATCAGAAACTGTAAAATTATGAATATTTTATTTATATTCCAATTGCGTCCAATAGAAAACAAACCTTGGAATGCACAGCACTACAGGTGACCACATCGGTGTTGAGTATATTTCGCAGATCATTGCCAATGCGCTGGTATTTGAACTTTGGCTCTACTTCTTCCTCATCGCTGCCTGAATCCTAGAATCACCACATTGCCATGTCACATATTATTGGTCATTTTATCCACTTGCATAAAACTTACGCTGTTATTAGGTGGCAATATATCGGCCATTGTATAAATATTTACCACCCGACCGATTTGATAAACTTGCTCGAAATGAAACTTCGATTGTTCTTCCAGTTGAATAATTTTGTAATGTTGACCTGCAGAATTGGATTAATTTAAATAAAAAATCGTTGTTGCGCAAAACCTTGTTGAATTATGGAATTCATGACTCACGCGACCGTCATCGGAGCATGTGGCCACATATTCACCGCGAGGAAAAGTTATGAATGTTATTCTTATATTCCCATTTGTGTAGTATTGGGCAATTCACCTTGGAATGTACAGCATTGCGCACAGGTGATCACTTCGGTGTTGAGTATTTGTCGCTGATCATCATTGTCAATGTGCTGGTATTTAAACCTTGGCACCACCGAATCCTAGGGTGAGCAAGGTAGAAATTCATTCTATATTTCATTGACAGCTTTCCTCTTGTGCAGGATAGTTACGCTGACCGATACCGATGACTGATATATGTACTTTTGCTTTCCACTAGTTATCGATGTAAAGTAGGCATTCGCTATCGATACCAATAAATTTGGCGCGCTAATTCGAAACGAGACCACTATAGTCGACAATAGTTACAGCGCTTTAATTAAATATAAAAAATAAATACTCATACAAGCAAAAGTTAAGGCTAATAAATTAATTGTACATATTGCATGAAAATTGTAAAAAAATATGTTAGAACGCTGAAGTTTGCATACAGGATTTCATATATTCAAAAGTAATGCTTTTACGGTCGAGTATCCATTTTCCCAGGCAATCAACTGATTATTGCCTGTTTGTACCAACGATGTATGGTATTAGCAAGATTCTTTCTGAACAATTTTCCTTATCCTTCACGCATTTTTTTATCTTATAATACCCTGATACTTCTGGTACAAAACCACATTCAGACTTTTACAAATTGGCGTCTAACAATTTTCAAGAATAGCATCCCAATCCAAACAGACACCACAACGAGAATCTGTCAGACAAGTTTCATGATAAATGTGGCCACAGTTGAATATGGTCAGTCCATTGTTCGGAGTAGTGTCACTAACAATAAGGGTACGGGAACAGGATGCACACACTTGATCATAGGAGACATTCCGACCACGTTGCTGCATCGTAACCACTTCAGCATGAGTGTCGAAATAGTCTGTCAATTGGATCTTGTGAGCCAGATCCATAACATCCTCCTGTAGATTATAATGCCACAGCATTTTTGTGAGCGATTGCTGCAGATTAGGTATATTCTGTCCTAATTTGATCTTGCTGACCACCAACTCCGGATTCACGTAGTCTACGAATGAAATTAATTAGCTGGCTATACAGTATTGGTCAATAATTCTACATACCCACTATTCCATCCAGAACCTTGGTTACTATTTCAGGCTGCTTGGTAGATTCGTCGATGAGTTTGTTCCAAAGATCATCATCATTGTGCTCCTTGCAGAACTCAATGGCCATTTCAATGTCTTTTATCTAAAAGTAGAATCATTTCAATAGACAGATCTATCAGGTATCAATCAAGACTTACGCTATGTATAATAATATTTAAAGCCTCGACAACACTTCCCATGCGACCCAGCAAATAGACCATTTCTGGATGGAAACCTTTGCTTTTGCAAATTGCTAGCGCTTCTTGTATAGCATAATCAGTTGAGCGACGCAAAAAGGGCAAAAGCTTTGAACGATCATATTTCGCATAGAGTCCAACAAGTTTTTGATGGAACGCGCCATGACTCTCAGTCTTTTCTAGACCATCCAAATACTACGTGAATAACGAAAATAGTTAGTTGGGAATAGGTCTAAATGGATTAATATTTATCATTTACCCAGTAAAGGTATTCTTGGTTTTGCTCCAACTGATGTACAACAACGTCGGGCTTAATTTTACTTTTATCGAGTAATATCTTAAAGGCACGTTCGCGATCTAACTGAATGAGTGGAATGATAAGTTGAGAAATGACGTCGTAGAGCTCAAATCGTCGTATTAGCTCAAATACATCTTTGTTCTGCAATCTGTAAAAAGAGTTTAGTACTCCTTGGAAGATATATTTAAATTGTAAAAATAAAGACTTACTTTAAATACATGCGTAATGCGCTTTCATAATTGCCTTGGTAGGAATACAACAGGGCCAACGCCTCAAGTAACTCGTTGGCATTCTGTTTTCTGAAGTTATCGTGTATGGCATTAATTACGGCCATGCCATTGTACAGTTTTGGTGGCCACTCCTTGATTAAATTGAGAAATCCATTTACGTCCAACATGAGAAACTCATAGAGTACCATTTCATAGACTTGTGGATCCAGCTTGCAATCCTCCGATGTGGGTAAGTAAGCACTAACGCAGCGTAGTTGCTGGCACTTGACAAACTTGAATACCTCTTCCTGCCACAGGGCTTTGTTATTACCCAGCACACGGAGACACAATTTAGCAGCGTCTTCGTATTTTTTGAGCGTCAACAAATGGTTTATATACAATCTGTAATGGTTGTTTGGTTTTAATAAGGAATTATCAAATTAATTCATTCATTAATAATTCTTACCTAGCCACTGAAAGCAGTGGTAGACTGCCACCATGTGTAGAAATCTCCATAGCTTCCTCGAATTTGCTGAGAAAAAAATAATAATTTATTTCTTTAAATTGGAACTACAATTCTTATTAAAAAATAGTAATACAATATAATTTTTCAGGGTAAATTTAAATTAAATCTATTATTTATTAAAATATTACATTTTCAACTATCTGTTACTTTGTTATCGATAGCAGGCGGCCCCTCGAGGCTGTAGCCTATTTAAACTATCGATTCATCGATAGCAGGGCAAAAGTACTGCACTAACAGCTGTTTATTGAATTTGCAAGCAACTTGTATCTTTATCTTCCGGCACTCAGTTACAACTAAGCACAGTAATTTAAAATGCGTCGAATGAATAATCTAGTTACGCTCTTTACAGCGATAACAGCGTTCTTCTTCGGCAGTTTCATCACAAGAATATTAAGCATAGCGGATAAGTGTCCGGTTGAGCGAAGTGGTGTCGCCAAACTGGAACCGCATCCCGATTTATTTCTAGTAATACTCGTGTTCAGTGCACCCAGCAACACGGAGCAGCGTGATGCCATGCGTGAGACATGGTTGCGTCTCGCTAAGCCTTTGAAGCAAACCTACTTCCCCGAAGATCAAATCTATCTACCAAGCTACAGTGATGGCCACTTGCATATGGAAACAGTGGCGTGGCAGGCGAATCGTCTGCAGCAATACGTGCAATGGCAACAACAGTTGCCACAAATGGAGGAGCCGAGAGTGCACCGCAATATAAAGTTCAAGCACATCTTTGCAATTGGAACGCAACAATTGAGTCCCACACTACGCTCTGAGCTAGAGCATGAACAAAAGCAGCACAATGATTTGTTGCTGTTGCCGCAGTTGCATGACGATTATAAGAATCTCACTGAGAAATTGCTGCAGTCGCTAATAACAATAACGCAACACTACGAGTTCTCATACCTGTTGAAAGTGGACGACGACTCCTACGTGAAGCTGGACAATCTGCTCAACGTACTCGTTTCGTACGATCGCAAGTTGTTGCGTCGTCGAGGAGATTATGTGAATGACCCGTTGCCTGAGCTCTATTGGGGCTACTTCAACGGGCGGGCTAACATCAAAACTAAGGGACACTGGAGTGAACCGAATTATTATTTGAGCAAGAACTACATTAATTATGCTCTAGGTGGCGGCTATGTTATATCTCAGAAACTATGCGCGCATGTGGCGAATAACTCTCAACTGCTGTCGAAATACGTCTCGGAAGATGCTTCACTAGGCACCTGGTTGGCGCCACTACGTCACGTTTATCGCTGGCACGACCCACGTTTCGATACTGCCTACATGCCGGCCAAGTGTCGAGACTATCATCTGGTGCTGCACAAGCGTAGTCAGCACTTAATGCAAGATCTCTACAATGGTAAGATGTGTACACATGAGCATCCGGGACAACGCGCCTTTGTCTCCTACTACTACGATTGGACGAAGCCGGCTGATAAATGCTGCGACAGCATCGTTGCTTAGTTGCTCACATTCATACGAACTGTATTTAGTCAGTTTTCATAACCAAAGATAATTCATTATAAGTAGCGTATCGAAATCTAAATGCTTTAGTTTGCTTGAATTGCTCCTATGGCAGCAACTCAAGCTAGTTCTAAGCAATTGAATTATTAAATTTAACATATTTAATATAAACTTGTATTAACTAATGGTGATTGAAGGGACCTAATTCCTTAAAGTAATAGTAGAAAATAGTCTAATTTGAGAATTAAGTTTATGTCCAAGGTTCAATGGGATATTAAAGTAACCATCAAATGAGAATAAATTCGACTCATGTCAAATTTGAATGGCAGTTAAGCATAACTTGTGGAAAAAGTAAGATAAAAATCTCTAAAAATCAATTAAATTAACTTTCCTGGTAGATATAATGTATGGGAAAGTAAGCATTCCTCTTTGGTTAAGTAAGGGCAGAGAAAAAACTCAATAAAAATTATTTAGTTGACTCATATGGGTGAAATTCATTCCCGATTTGACTGAATCAAATGAAAACTACTTAAAATATAGGATCATTCAATGAAGAGCCTTCATAGGGAATCCACTTACTTGTGTTTAATGAGCCATTCCACGCGATCGTCTGTCTCAATCAGGCTGGCAACGACAATATCCTTAGGGGCAATTATGAAGTAACGATTCTCTTCAATGATACTACCCAAACTATAGTCATTGACTGTGTACTCCTCGAAGCCACGCAGTGTCAAGCTGTCTGTGCACACTTCCTCGCAAGTGTTCATCTTATATTCAATGACACAGAGCACAGGACGCAATGCTTTATAGTTCGCACTTCGCTCTTTACGATATCCTAGCACAACAAGCTGATTGGCCGCCAGCGGTGCCAGACCACAAATGTAGAAAGATGTTTGAAATGTAGAGACTGCAAAAGGAAAGGAAAATAGACATTATTAAAAGTGGAACAAATAAAGTGTAGCCATAAGCATTCTGACCTGGATCTACAACATAGCCTGGCAAGTTACTAGAGGATGCTTCGATGGCATTGCGTTTCCGTATCACACAAATGCGTATGGTGTCTACCCAACCGATAAGCAACGTCGTTGAATGCGACCAACGTAGGTGGCAGTGAAAGTTTTCTAGACGTGCTTGCGATGGCACCTCCCATTTCATGAGTCCCAGCGAACATTTCTCTCTCAGATCATAGACACGTACTCCCAAATGACTCGCCCAGGCGACAAAATTGCCCTGCCAGCTAATGGACAACACGCTACCTTCTACAGCGCACAATTCACTAGGCTTCAGACGTTGCAGCAAGTTCCTTTCATATAGAGTCAGCTTGTCGTCACCTAAAATAATTTGAAAATTGTATAAACCAAAAGCCAAATAAAAGAACTAAGCAACATACCCACTATGAAGCGACGCACGCCTGATTTGGCTTCTGGATCTAAGGCGACCGCTTTGATAAACTTGCCATAACTGAGACTATGATTGTTCTCGCAACTAAACAAACCCGTAATATTAACCTGCGGAGTGCAATTGATTTTAATCGGTTGTTTCATCACTTAATTTATAATAAAATTCAAGACTCACACGACCGTCATCGGAGCATGTGGCAACATATTCACCACGAGGATCCACATCGATGTGGTTCACAGCAACAGAATGAGTGTGACGATCGCCAGTGCTTAAATTGGACTCCACTGAGTTGCCCTGATGATCCACCAGATAGACGCGCCCTCGGAATGTGCCAAATATCAGAAACTGTAAAATTATAAATATTTTATTTATATTCCAATTGCGTCCAATTGAAAACAAACCTTGGAATGCACAGCACTACAGGTGACCACATCGGTGTTGAGTATATTTCGCAGATCATTGCCAATGCGCTGGTATTTGAACTTTGGCTCTACTTCTTCCTCATCGCTGCCTGAATCCTAGAATCACCACATTGTCATGTCACATATTATTGGTCATTTTATCCACATGCATAAAACTTACGCTGTTATTAGCTGGCAATATATCGGCCATTGTATAAAATTTTTCATTTGCATTCGCGTTCTTATCAAAACATCTTTGCAAACAAAGTGTGACCGAAAACCGCAGTTAACAGCTGATTTGTCCAAGTGACCACGGAAATCGAATAGCATTGCTACACGCTCGTTATCGATTAATCGAAACAAAAGCCGCGCCAGTGTTCATTTTGATTACCTTGGAAATCAATTTACAGCAAAATGAGTTTAATGCTAGATTTATTTTGTAAAGTTTTATTAGTAGTGAATTTTTACAGATGCAAAAAGAAAGCAAACAACATATTTGATAGGTGCAAGAAAATATCCTTGAATCTTATACTATATGGACATCACATATAGCGCAATGCGCTGTTAGAATCGCCTTGATAGATATATAATAGGGCTATGGACTCCAGCAACTCATTGGTATTTTGTTTCCTAAAAGTTTCATGTATGAGATTAATAATGGCCCAGCCATCGTACAGCTGCGGTGGCCACTCTTTAATTAGTTTAAGAAATCCATTAACATCGAACTTGAGAAACTCGAACAGTACCATTTCATAGAAATGTGGATCCATGGTACAATCCTCCAATGTGGGTAAATAAGCACTCAGACAGCGCAGTTGCTGACACTTGGCAAACTTCAAGACGTGTTCTTCCCAAAGGGCTTTGTTGTTACCCAGCTCAAGAAGACACAACTTTGCTGCGTCTTCATATTTTTTGATATCCAACAAGTGGTTTATATACATTCTGCATTGGTTGTTTGATTTTAATAAGTAAGTGTTTGTAATTAAAAATAAATTCTTACATGGCCACGGACAGCAGTGAAAGACTACAACCTTGTGTTGACATTTCCATAGCTTCTTCAAATTTGCTGCAAATATAAAAAATTTATAATTATTAGCGTAGGAATTTTGAAAAAAATCAGCCTAATTACGCAATTAAATTATTAAAACTCTTACCGTTGTAGCCATAATATAGAGATTTTGGATCGTTAAAATTAGATAAAAGTATTTAAGCATTGTTCTTCACTTTAAGTTTGGAGTATTGATTAAGATTAAGACAAAAAATGAAGAAAAGCCCCGTTTGCGAAAAAATTTCTAAACAGTTAAATATTGAATCATCAAAACGCAATAAGCAAGTACAATATTTTACTTACTTGTGCCCAATCAGCCACTCTAGACGATCATCTGTGGTAGCCAGGCTGGCCACGACAATGTCCTTGGGCGTAATGATGAAGAGACGATTCTCCTCAGTAATAGAGCCCAGGTTATAGTCATTGACTGTGTACTCCTCAAAGCCCTGCAGATTTATATTTTCTGTACAAACTTCCTCAAATGCATTCATCTTATACTCAATGACACAGAGCACAGGACGCAATGCTTCATTGTTCACGCTGCGTTCCTTACGATATCCTAGCACAACAAACTGATTGGCCGCCAGCGGAGCCAGACCACAAATTTGGAAAGATGTTTGAAATGTGGAGACTGAAAAAGATATTATTAAATTATTT
Organism: Drosophila albomicans; assembly: GCF_009650485.2. NCBI lineage: Eukaryota > Metazoa > Arthropoda > Insecta > Diptera > Drosophilidae > Drosophila > Drosophila albomicans. The sequence continues at coordinate 10,893,630 of NC_047628.2, read as the reverse complement.
ACAAAGAAACTGTAACCATACACAGGTCCACCTGGATCTAAAACATAGCCGGGCAAGTTGTTAGAGGATGTTTCCATTGCATCGCCTTTCCGTATCACACAAATGCGTATGGTGTCCACCCAGCCGATCAACAACGTCGTTGGATTCGACCAACGTAGGTGGCAGCGAAAGTTTTCTTGACGTGCTTGCGCTGGCACCTCCCATTTCATCAGTCCCAGCGAACATTTCTCTCTCAGATCATAGACCCCTACTCCCAAATGACTCGCCCAAGCGACAAAATAGCCCTGCCAGCTAATGGACAACACGCTACCTTCCACAGCGCACAATTCCCTAGGCTTTAGACGATGTAGCAAGTTGGGTTCATAGAGAGTGAGCTTATCGTTCCCTAAAGTAGGAAATGGATAATTTGAAAGCTAAAAAAGATGAGTTAGCTACATACCCACAACAAAAGAACGCTTGCTGGATTTGTCTTCGGGAGCCAAAGCAATCGCTTTGATAAACTTGCCCGAAATGAAACTTCGATTGTTCTTCCAGTTGAATAATTTCGTAATGTTGACCTGCAGAATTGGATTCATTTAAATAAAAAATAGTAGTTGCGCAACACCTTGTTGAATTATGGAATTCATGACTCACGCGACCGTCATCGGAGCATGTGGCCACATATTCACCGCGAGGATCCACATCGATGTGGTTTACCGCCATAGAATGAGTGTGACTTTTGCCACTGCTCAAATTAGACTCCACTGATTTACCTTCGTGATTCAGCAGATAGACAAGTCCTCGGTTTGTGCCAACTATCAGAAACTGCCGAAAGGAAAAGTTATGAATGTTTTTTATTATATTCCAATTGGGTAGTATTCGCAATTCACCTTGGAATGTACAGCACTGCAGGTGATCACATCGGTTTTGAGTATTTGTCGCAGATCATCATTGCTAATGCGCTGGTACTTAAACCTTGGCGTCACCAAATCCTAGGATCAGCAAGGTAGAAATTCATTGAAATTCACTCTTGTGCAGGAGACTTACGCTGTTATATGTTGGCATTGCCTCGGTCATGATATGAAACTAGTTACGGATTGCAATTGCGAATGCTCACATCAAGAGCCCAACGGAAAAATAACAAACGATATCGCGTATCGGTAGCCGAAAACTGTTATATATCGATATGTTTCCAGGGCGAAGGAAGAGTGGCTCGAAATTTCCCAAAATTTTTGTTCTTCCAATAAACCCAAGATGATTTCCACAGATCTGAGATTGGCTTATGAGACTGCATTAGATATTCATTGTTGGAATTACGCCGGGGTAAATTAGTTTACAAATAGCGGGTGAGAAAAATAAAATCAAAGGGAAATTTCTTTTAGAGACTGATAGCCTTTTTCTACTGCACTTAGTTTTTTTTACGCTCGTCCAATTCCCGTTTTGGTGTTTCCATTGGCACGAACCGAAAAGTATGGGCAACGGTTAATTTCTCAATATGGCCGCCCTGAAATGTCAGCTGTTCAAAAGTAAACACGAGTTGGCGAAAAATCTAAACAGGAAAATTTTCTTAAATTGCACTATTTTGATGAGGAATTTGACGAAGTGGAGGAAAAATTAACGGAGTATAGGCCAATAGTAAAGAAATTGCCATCAGTTTGGGCCTATGTAAGTAGAATTGCTGGCAGCAAAGTAATATTTACATAACATTTACTTTTTGGCAACGGCATGGGTGTTTTTGGGAGCGCGATATTTCTTTTTTTGAAGATAATTTTCGAATTAATAGGGAGAAGTTTGGCATCCTTGCGGAGCGCCTTTGTGAATTATCAAAAAAAGGCACTATATTTCTCCTTCCATAGCTCGAACAACAATGCCTCGTGGATGGCACTCCACGATATTGACTGCCTGCGAGTTTTTTGGCTCATCTGAAGTATAAAAAATTTGCTTTAAAAAGCAAAATAAAATTTTTATTTTGCTATTTTCATACCTTGGCGCACTTAAATGTCAACTGTTTGTTTGGTGGTGAGCTCTTTTTCGTTGTCACATCGATAAAATATCGCGTAATTACCCTAAAAGTGCGTTCGGTATTTCTACGTAGCTCTCGAACGTAGAAACAGACTTTTTTCTTTCTTTTTTACATGGGGCGAACGTAACATTCGGCTTGAACGGAAAAAACCGTAAAAAACCGAGGTTTTTGGTGCAGTGAAAATAGGCTATAAGCAATCTAAAATCATTGCTGTTCCCTTGTAATCGATTGACTCATCGAGATGAGTCGCGGAATTATTCACTTTTAAAACCCACGGAAAAGTTTTATTATTGGTGTCTGATTGCGAAAAAATTTCTAAACAGTTTAATATTGAAAACATCAAAACACAATAAGCATTACTTGTGCCCAATCAGGCTGGCCACGACAATGTCCTTGGGCGTTATGATGAAGAGTCGATTCTCCTCAGTAATAGAGCCCAGGTTATAGTCATTGACTGTGTACTCCTCAAAGCCCTGCAGATTTATGTTTTCTGTACAAACTTCCTCAAATGCATTCATCTTATACTCAATGACACAGAGCACAGGACGCAATGCTTCATTGTTCACGCTGCGTTCCTTACGATATCCTAGCACAACAAACTGATTGGCCGCCAGCGGAGCCAGACCACAAATTTGGAAAGATGTTTGAAATGTGGAGACTGAAAAAGATATTATTAAATTATTTACAAAGAAACTGTAACCATACACAGGTCCACCTGGATCTAAAACATAGCCGGGCAAGTTGTTAGAGGATGTTTCCATTGCATCGCCTTTCCGTATCACACAAATGCGTATGGTGTCCACCCAGCCGATCAACAACGTCGTTGGATTCGACCAACGTAGGTGGCAGCGAAAGTTTTCTTGACGTGCTTGCGCTGGCACCTCCCATTTCATCAGTCCCAGCGAACATTTCTCTCTCAGATCATAGACACCTACTCCCAAATGACTTGCCCAAGCGACAAAATAGCCCTGCCAGCTAATGGACAACACGCTACCTTCCACAGCGCACAATTCCCTAGGAATTAGACGGTGCAGCGAGTTGGGTTCATAGAGAGTGAGCTTTTCGTTCCCTAAAGTAGGAAATGGATAATTTGAATGCTAAAAAAGATGAGTTAGCTACATACCCACAACAAAAGAACGCCTGCTGGATTTGTCTTCGGGAGCCAAGGCAATCGCTTTGATAAACTTGCCCGAATTTAAACTTCGATTTTTCTTCCAGTTGAATAATTTCGTAATGTTGACCTGCAGAATAGGATTAATTTAAATAAAAAATAGTAGTTGCGCAACACCTTGTTGAATTATGGAATTCATGACTCACGCGACCGTCATCGGAGCATGTGGCCACATATTCACCGCGATGATCCACATCGATGTGGGTTACCGCCATAGAATGAGTGTGGCTTTTGTTACTGCTCAAATTGGACTCCACTGATTTACCCTCGTGATTCAACATATAGACATATCCTCGGTTTGTGCCAACTATCAGAAACTGCCGAAAGGAAAAGTTATGAATGTTTTTTATTATATTCCAATTGGGTAGTATTCGCAATTCACCTTGGAATGTACAGCACTGCAGGTGATCACATCGGTTTTGAGTATTTGTCGCAGATCATCATTGCTAATGCGCTGGTACTTAAACCTTGGCGTCACCAAATCCTAGGATCAGCAAGGTAGAAATTCATTGAAATTCACTCTTGTGCAGGAGACTTACGCTGTTATATGTTGGCATTGCCTCGGTCATGATATGAAACTAGTTACGGATTGCAATTGCGAATGCTCACATCAAGAGCCCAACGGAAAAATAACAAACGATATCGCGTATCGGTAGCCGAAAACTGTTATATATCGATATGTTTCCAGGGCGAAGGAAGAGTGGCTCGAAATTTTCCAAAATTTTTGTTCTTCCAATAAACCCAAGATGATTTCCACAGATCTGAGATTGGCTTATGAGACTGCATTAGATATTCATTGTTGGAATTACGCTGGGGTAAATTAGTTTACAAATAGCGGGTGAGAAAAATAAAATCAAAGGGAAATTTCTTTTGGAGACTAAGCAAATCTAAAATCATTGCTGTTCTCTTGTTATCGATTGACTCATCGATATAAAAGCCGCGTAATTATTATCTTTTAAAACCCACGGAACACAATTCACGTTCATCAGCCCAATTAGTTCAATATAGCATTTATTTCTAAAGTTTTATTATTGGTGTCTGTATAAATGCGCTTAAATATTATGTTGGATTTTTCGTTTTTGTTTTCATCGCGTTTTATCGTTTACATTACAAGTGCAGGCAAAACATACATATACGTTTAAACAAAGCAAAAATCATCCGAAAAACATAATTAACAGGTTCATGAAAATATACACAACATGCATTTATTCATAATTTGTAATCAATTAAAATACTAATTAAAAACACTTTAAAATATATGTATATGTATAGTATGTATGCAAGTACCTTCCATTATAAAATATATATATATATCTGCGTTATAAAGAATATAAAGTAGCGAACCGTAAACGGTTGTTCAAATTGGAATTTTTGAGAAAGTGTCGGAACCACAACGTTACTAATGTTGTTGGCCGAAGTTCTCTTCACGTTCATTATTATTCTTGCTTAACGACCAAAACTGTACCATATGTCTATGTATATGTATGTGTGGGTGTGTGTGTGTTTGTTAATATGTATAAATAATAAATTAAGGCCTATATGTATATAATAGCGCTAAATTACATAATACAAAAACTACGAGCGGCATTGGGGATGATGATGATGACGATGATGCAGTAACAACATTTGGCTCAAACACCCCAAACAGCCATGATTCATCTACTTAAGCCGGCAACTTCAATGCCATCGCCAGCACCGCAATTCTCCTCATCGACCATTGTCCAATAATGATCTAGGATATCCTCGCTGGTAAAGCGCACATCGGGATCGGATTGCAGCATGTTGGCGATTAAATCGCGCACACCATCGCCGATGTCCGACCAGTAGGGATCAGGAAACTCGTACACGCCCGAGATGATGGCATCAAACAGCGGCTCCTGTTGATTATCCGGCGCCACAAATGGCGGGAATCCACAGAGTAGTATATACAAAATGATGCCGGCAGCCCAAACGTCAATCTGCCAACAGAGAAAAGATGTTAATAGGATAATTTTATGAAATTTGCGGGCGTGAACGCATTACCTTTAAGCCATAGCCTACTTCTAGCAGTATTTCGGGTGCCACATAAGTGGGCGTGCCACAGACGGCGTAAAGCGGCTCGGTTACCTCGCAAGCCAAGCCAAAGTCGGCGAGTTTCAGCTGCACCACATTGCCGGCTTCGTCCAGTTCAACCTGTTGGGTAAAGTGAAGATGTAGTTTTGCTTTTGTATAAATTACTATGTACTAATATGTACTACTATTAGTATTATATATCTGATATTGAGATAATTAGCAACATAGGAGCAGAAATTAAATTACTTATAGAACTAAATAATAACTAATAGCCTTCTACCCTATGAGTAGCGGGTATAAAAAGGATTCAATCTCTTTCTAATCTATTCAATTGTAAGCATTTTATGTAAATAATAATATATAGGTTAATTCGTTTTTTTTCTTGAAGCCATTTTAAAACTCATTTGGTATTTATGCTTACCAGCAGATTCTCTGGCTTAATGTCTCTGTGCACAATGCCCATGGAATGTAAATAAGACATGGCAGAGCCCAGATGGCGGATCATTGTGCGCGACTGGCTCTCCGAGAAGCGTGTGACCTGTGTAATGGCATCGAACAGATCGCCACCTGTCAAAGAGAAGAAAGAGATTAGCAACAGGCAGAGCTGAGACATTATTTTTAACTTGTCTTAACTTACCACTCACATACTCCAGCACGAGGTACATGTTTGTCAGCTGATCGACATCCATGATGAGCGATATGATATGCGGATGCTGCAGTTTCTTCATCACACGCACCTCCGCATCGATGTAATGTTCCTTGCCCTTGCACTTGCTTTTGTCAATGATCTTTAGAGCATACGGCAAGCCCGTCTGTCGCTCCTGGACACGCAGCACCACAGCGAAGTTGCCATCGCCAATTAGATTGCCCAGTATGTAGTTGTCTCTGATGGCCGCCGGCAATTCACCAATCTCAATGCCTGCGCTATTAAGTAACGTTGCCTGATCATCCTCAGCCGTGGGCTGCTGCAGATCGCCATCGCCCTCGCCTCGCGGCAATGTGCTCGGTTCGCTGGGAAAAGCCTTTTTGCTTTTGACGGGCATCTTCGGCTTGGGCCCTTTGCATGTGGTGCCCGCGGTGCGCAACGTTTTGCGTATGGCATTGATGGCGCGCTGCTCATCCGCCTCCAGCTTGAAATCCTCCGCGGTATTCACTCGCTCGGTGCCGTAGGTGAGAAAGACATCCTCCTTGCCAAAGAAATCGGCCAGCTGTGAGACCGACACCCCCGACAAGGTGAACACCTTGCGAACGTATCCTGTGTCGAGGCGCACCACTTGCGTGATGGCGGTGAGCACATGATCGAAGCTTGGACTGTTGCGTTTGTTCAGCAGCAGGCGCATAATTCGTCGCGGCTTTGTGCCATTCCGTATCAGTGTGACGATACGTGGATGCACAACGCTGTCCCGCTCGCTGAATCGTGAACTACTGTTCAACGGGCAACCGCCGTTTGTGGCAGCTCCACTACCATTTAATGCTGCGGCACCTCCGCTGTTGCTGCATGCGCTGCTGTTGAGCGCACCGTTCTTAAGGGGCGAGGCGGGACGCTGCAGCTTCGCGAGTCGCTGATTGGTCGTGCGTCCATTGTTGGCCAGCGTCAGATTGGCCAGCGGCTGTGAACTCGTGTTGTACTCGACCTTCTTGAAGTTCTCATTATTGCAGGAACACACATAGCTCTGGCCATCCTCCAGCTCGTCAAAAGCAGTGATCTACAAGTTAAAGCGCAGCAGGTGAGTTGTAAGTTTATAATTGTTTATATTTTGTAAAACACTGCAACCTTAGTTGAATAAAAAACGTTACTCGCTGCTATTGTATTCGATTAACAAAGCAATTAAAACGAAATCGGTGATCGATACTTCTGTTTTCTCAGACGAGCCCAAGGACAACAAAAATTCGATAGGCGATATGTCTGCTTAAATCGATTGCCGATAAAGCAAAACAGCTGTTTCGAAATCAAAACAAATTGACAATTGGAATTATTATTGCTTATAGTACGTATGGATTTCGTAATTAATTTGCAATGATGATAATCACAGCATAGTAACATTTATTCAAATAACAGTTCCTCACTAAGATTGCACTCGACTCACCTTCTTGCCGCACATAGTGTAGATGGCGCGCACAGCTCCAGGTATCTTAACATTCTCTTCGAGTAGTCGTGTCAGATCCTCGTAGAGGCTCTCGAAGGAACGATAGCGCTCATTTGATACTGGTATGGTTATGCCCGGGTAGAAGCGATCACCATTCCGATAGAACTTGATGCGGTGCGCCTTACGTGTCGGAGCTCGGCTGCTCGAGATGCGTTTCTTTAGCTGTGCCGCACCAGCTGCGCCCGATGACTGTGGACTGCCATTGAGGGGTTGCCCGCAGCTACTATTTGCACCAGGAGCTGCTGCCGAGTTTGTCGATGAGGCGCCACTCAACGAACCATTTGATTTGCCAACACTGCCGCTGCCAGTGAGGGAACCATTCAGATCGCGCAACTCATTGAACTCCTTCTCCAGTTCCGAGTTGGAGCTGGCCGGACTATCGCAGTCGCGACTGTGCTGCTGTTGTTGCTGATGTTGCTTGTTCAGCTGCTCGAGAATGGCAGCTTCTGTTGAGGATTGCTTGGCGGACGCCGACCCCGCATTGGCCGCCGTCTTCTTGGGCGTGCCGCCATTTGGACTCGGACTACTCGTCGCCGCCTGCTGCAGCGATGACAAGAGGGCGGCGGTGCTGTGCAGACTGCTCACCGTTTGGACTTCCATGCTGCACGATCTGCAAGCACAAAGAGAAATCATAAAATTTATATATTTGATTTGATGTAACTGGGTTCGGAATTCTGTCTTTTTGCATGTTCTATTCACACTTGGCTAAATCGCTAGACAATTTTAAAGTTCAAAACTGGATTATCTAACTTTTAGTTCATGTGTTGCTGTGTGTGTGCCGTGTGTTTGTTGTTCGTGTGTCTTCTGGGAAATGGTTTCCCACACAATTTTGTGTGCGGTACCGCAGACGCTTCCATTAAAAGACTATACAATTAAGAAAGCTTCTGAAGAGTGGACTCGACTCTAAAGTATCAGGTAACAAACAATATTTACAACAACAATGGTTGCAATAAAACAATTTTATATTATCCGTGTATTTATTTTAAGAATTACTTTGTATCTCTATCAATTTAAAAGAGATTACACTATTTATACCATTCTTTAAATTATCAGCTAATTATAACTATGATTTCTTGTTGATAAAAATGGAAAATACCATATCAATAATATGGTATATTTGTAATATTATATTTATAATTCAATTTAAAACCAATATAAACTTGCCTATTAAATGTTATTCCATTGTTCTTTAACTTTCCTTTAATAAATTTATGTGATTGAATTTAAATGATAGTATAACTGAAGTCAAATATATAGATATATATAAGCACCATAAATTCGATCGTAATTAACAGCGCTATTTTAAGAGCGATACTGTTGAAATATATACTTAAGTAAGGAACTAGAGACACGGTCGTTAATCTTGATTGTAGATTATCTGCTGCTTTCTCCTGTTGCTTGTATGCTTATTCTTCATGATCGCAAACCGATCATACCCTTAGAAATTTCTTTGGTTGTTGGGTATAAAAAGCAATCGCACAACAGTAAACACTAGACAGAAATCAGAAACAGAAACTCTAAAAGACTGACAAACCGGTTTCATTGGCTGCGATTGTAGACTAGAAAGTATCTGTCGGATACGCGAGCAGAACGAGCCAGAATGCCAGCTGTAATTGCGCTAATTTACGTAAATTGTTTGCAACCACATATTTTCCACTCAAACGGCGAGTCAGAGACTGACGAGGAGTGGGGAGTGGGGAGAGAGGGGGAGAATAAAAGAAGAGATAGAGAGAAGTTTTGCTTGGCTCGCTGACTTGCTGCACTAGATTCCAATGATGACCCCACGACGACGTTGACCGATTTACCGGCATGCCGAGCAGCCCCACTTCAGGCTGCTTGCCGACTTCGCTGACACCACAAAAAGCTGGGCCAACAATGTTATTATGACGCCATTGCTGGCCCCCTAAGAAAGGTGATGGGGCAGGGGAAGGCAGAAGAATGTGCGCAGGGCACACCTAGGACATTAAACGGGTGTGTCCATATCGTTGTGCCCAATTCACTTAAAAAGCCTGCATCTAGATTAGACACAACTAGATGTATCTAGACGCAATCCTAGTGAAAGTAGTACAATTTTAGCAGAGATCTTGTGCACTTGAATTTAGGTCTATCAAACTAACAACTTAAAAATTTAGCGATAAATGTGTATGAGTTAAGAACTCAATTCAAATGTTTTATCTAGCAAATATAGTAAGTATAGTAATTTAAAATACTAAGTAAATTCGAAAAGAATCAGATTAGCATATAAAGGGTTAAACTTATCTTAAGAACTCAATAGAAATGTTTTCTACTAACTGTAGAAATTTACAATACTAAGTAAATTCGAAAAGTATCAGATTAGCTTATTCTGCTTAAATCATATCTATTAAATTAACTACTTAAACCTTTAGCGATAAAAGTGTGTGAGCTAAGAACTCAATTCAAATGTTTTTTCTGTCAAATATACTAACTAATAAGTAATTTAAAATACTAAGTAAATTCGAAAAGAATCAGATTGATGTATTAAGCATTAAAACATATCTTATGAATTCAACTCAAATGTTTTCTCTAACCAATATACTAGCTGTAGGAATTTAAAATACTAAGTAAAAAGAATCAGATTAGAAGATTAGACATCAAAACATATCTTAAGAACTCAACTCAAACGTTTTATCTAGCAAATATACCACCTATGGTATTATAAAATACTAAATTCAAGTAAAATCAGTTTAGCAGATAAGGTATCAAGCAATTTACAAAATATGTTTTCAGTTTAAAACTCGATTATATTTAACAATATTATTTATGAATAGAAAAAATTGAAATTGTGCCGAAATTGAATTCAATTTACATCAGTTGTTCAACTAAGAATAGCGCCAATAAGAGAAGTTTTAATAAAACGGTTCGCAATTCAAGCTGAACAAAGATAGATGCTTGAGCATTTAACTTTCATGAATTTATTGACTAACTTAGTTCGTTTGTGTAAGAGCTAAATTCAAGACAAAGTATAGAAAGACAAGAATTAAATGGTGAACATATACATATATATTTGTGTATTACTTTAAATAGTATTATTTGTATTATTAACTTTTAAATTTATTTCTTTTGTATTGATTATTAAGATCAAGATTACATCAATCATTCGCATCAAACAGAAAAATAGTTTTTAAATAGAATTTAGCCTGAAACTAAAATTTCTGCTCGGCAATTTTCAAAGAAGACTGCCTGTCAAAAACGATCGACTGATCAATTATTCAAAAGAAATCAAGCTGAAATCTGAGCAGAAATTGCTA